>NW_017073310.1:0-259 GCF_001483705.2 Eufriesea mexicana | reverse complement strand
TGACAGCGTTCGGGAGGTATAGATTACGCCAGGTTAGGTACGGTTATCTATAGTTTTGTGCTTCACAACGCAACGCCGCTGACTTGTGTGAGCTACTGTGCCCTAGTATACTTTGCTTGGCTCTGGGGAGGTCGGCAATAGTGGTGTAGGGCGCTTAGATGTCGTTAGGTTATGTTTGGTTACGCCAATATTAGTAAGGTTAGGAGAGGATAGCTTTGACTTTTGTGCTGTACACTGCTACTCGGGTAATTTCTGCGCC
>NW_017073309.1:0-259 GCF_001483705.2 Eufriesea mexicana | reverse complement strand
GATCGCCTAACGCATTCAATCCAGTGGCAAGCTACAGCAATCTACTAGCCAGACAATATGTCTATTCAAAATCTAAAACTTGTTATATCTAGGTGAATAGATCGCCTAACGCCTTCAATCCAAAGGCAAGTACAGCAATCTTCTTGCCAGAGAAGAGGTCTATTGAAAATCTATAGTCTGTTACAGCATGGTGAAAAGATCGCCTATCGCCTTCAATCCAATGGCAAGTACAGCCGTCTACTTGCCAGAGAATAGGTCT
>NW_017073308.1:0-259 GCF_001483705.2 Eufriesea mexicana | reverse complement strand
GTTACAGATAATGAATGGACCTATTCTCTGGCAAGTAGATGGCTGTACTTGCGGTTGGGTTGAATGCGTTAGGCGATCTAGTCGTCAAGCAGTGACAGCTTATAGATTTCGAATAGACCTATTCCCTGGCAAGTAGATTGGTGTACTTGCCATTGGATTGAAGGCGTTAGAAGATCTATTCACCAAGGTATAAGATGTTATAGATTTTGAATAGACCTATTTTCTGGCAAGTAGATGCCTCTACTTGCCATTGAATTGA
>NW_017073307.1:0-259 GCF_001483705.2 Eufriesea mexicana | reverse complement strand
CCTGTTCTTCACAATTGCTTTTATTGCTTACTGGAAGGTCTAGAAGTCGAATATGTAGGAAAAAGTGGGTTTTGGACTTGGACTTTTTGGAATTCATCTATTGGTGAGGATAAAAACAATGGTCGTTGCAGGTTCTTTTTAATATCACTGTGATCAAATTAAGTTTCTAAGTCTCTGGATGTATTTAGAGGATTTAGACACAGCATTCGATAAGTCTTTCTTTGACAGGTCCTGTGTCCTCCATTGTTGGTCCTTTGTA
>NW_017073306.1:0-259 GCF_001483705.2 Eufriesea mexicana | reverse complement strand
TATAACCAGCTATAGCATGGTGAAGAGATCGCCTAACGCCATCAATCTAATGGCTCGTACAGCAATCTACATGTCAGAGAATAGGTCTATTCAAAACCTATAATCTGCGATAGCTTGGTAAATAGATCGCCTACCGCCTTCAATCCAACGGCAAGTACAGTCATCTACTTACCAGAAAATAGGTATATTCAAGATCTATAACCTGTTATAGAATGGAGAATAGATCGCCCAACGCCTTCAAACCAACGGCAAGTACAGC
>NW_017073305.1:0-259 GCF_001483705.2 Eufriesea mexicana | reverse complement strand
GTTTGGTAATGTTAGGTTACGTTGCGTTGGATCACGATAGCTTCGACTTTTGTGTTATAAACTGTTATTGGGTGGAACACAACGCCTTAATGTGATCTACTATAGTATGCTCGAGTGCGGAGAGCCCAGGAATGGTGGTCGCGGCACGATGCTTTTGGTTATGTTACGCTAGGCTATGTTACGATTTGTTAGGTTCGGAAAGGATGGCGTTATATTTTGCTCTATACGCAGCTATTCAATGGGTATCTACGCTCCACAT
>NW_017073304.1:0-259 GCF_001483705.2 Eufriesea mexicana | reverse complement strand
CGAATACCCGTTTAAAAGTGTAACGTTTCCACGCGATCTTTCCACGTTCGAATGCTTAGATATCATCACGAAGAAACGGCGGTAAATACGAGTCTACTTAAGATATCTTCCTTCTGTTTCTTTCCGTGTCTTTCCCCCTTTTCCCCATTTTTTCCTCCTTTTCTTCCTTTCTTGCTCTCTACCCTTCGCATCCATCCGCACACCGTCGCGGATTCCTCTTCGTCACGGCAGCGTTATTAATCCAACGAGATGAACAACG
>NW_017073303.1:0-259 GCF_001483705.2 Eufriesea mexicana | reverse complement strand
TTCTTGCATAAACATGGAGGACAGATTCTATTGGCGAGCTATAGCCACTGCAATGCTATGGAATCGGGCTGGAAATTTCAATGTTATTTTATTTTCGACTAATATCGTGGCGAGCCAACTTCCTTGCATAAGTATGGAGGAAAGACCCTTTTGGCATGCTATAGCCATTGCAATGCTGTAAAATCGGGCCGGAAAGTTCAATTTTATTGTCATTTTCGTCTAATACCCTGGTGAGCTAACTTTCTCGCATAAAAAAGCA
>NW_017073302.1:0-259 GCF_001483705.2 Eufriesea mexicana | reverse complement strand
GATGATAGTACGTATGGATGGATTTATGTATATATGGGTGGTGAATGTATGGATGTATGGATATATGGATGTATACATGTATGTATGTATACATGTATGGATGTATGGATGTATGTATGGATGTGTGTATGGATGTATGCATGGATGTATGTGTGAGTGTGTATGTGGATGTATGCATGAATGTATGTATGGATGTTTGTATGGATGTTTGTATGTATGTATGGATGTATGTAGGGATGTATGTATGGATGTATGTAAG
>NW_017073301.1:0-259 GCF_001483705.2 Eufriesea mexicana | reverse complement strand
ATCATTACGGTACTGCAGACGTTGGAGTGACTTGTCCACTGATGACCCTAGATAAGCAGAAAACCTACAGTTATTAAAGTATGGCACAGCTATGGCTAGAGATGTTTACAATGGACAGTGTCGTACTTGGTGCATCCACCAACAGAGCACTATAGCCGTTGGATCAAAATGTTCATTCATGATATGTATTCTGTACCAATTCTACAGTGACAAAAGGCAGCTCCATTATCGCGCGAGATATTAACAAATGACAACACAT
>NW_017073300.1:0-259 GCF_001483705.2 Eufriesea mexicana | reverse complement strand
TCTATTCAAAGTCTATAGCCTGTTATAGCTTGGTGAATAGTTGGCCTAACTCCTTCAATCCAAGGGCAAGTACAGCCATCTGCTTGCAAGAGAATACGTGTTTCCGAAATCTATAATTTGTTATAGCTTGGTGAATCGGTCGCCTACCGTCTCCAACCAATGGCAAGTACAGCCATCTACTCGCCAGAGAGTAGGGCTATTCAAGATCTATAATCTGCTATAGCTTGGTGAATAGATCGCCTGACGCCTTCAATCCAAT
>NW_017073299.1:0-259 GCF_001483705.2 Eufriesea mexicana | reverse complement strand
TTACGTTTGGCTATGTTAGGTTTGGATAGGCTAGGATATCATAGCTTTGACTTTTGTGCCACAGAGTGCTATTCGGTGAATATCTCCGCCCTAGAGTGCTCTATCATTTTCAGCTTGTGTCTCGGAATGCAAACATCAGAGGTCCCGGCTCGTTGGATTGTGTTACGCAAGGTTTGGATAGGATTAGTCAGGACATGTTAGGTTAGGATACCTTTGACTCTTGCGATGTACACAGCAATTTGGTGGATTATTAAGTTCC
>NW_017073298.1:0-259 GCF_001483705.2 Eufriesea mexicana | reverse complement strand
TACGCCTTCAACCCAATGGCAAGTACAGCCATCTACTTGCCAGAGAATAGGTCTATCCAAAATGCATAATCTGTTACAGCTTAGTGAATAGGCCGCCAATCGCCATCAATCCAATGGCAATTACAGACTTCTACCTGCCAGAGAATTGGTCTATTCAAAATCTATTACCTCTTATAGCTTCGTGAATAGATCGCCCAACGCATTCAATCCAATGGCATGTACAGCCATCTACTTGCCAGAGAATAGGTTTATCCAATAT
>NW_017073297.1:0-259 GCF_001483705.2 Eufriesea mexicana | reverse complement strand
ATCGTCCTGGAAAATTCAATTTTATTGCCATTTCCGACTAGTATCGTGGTGAGATACCTACCTCGCATAACTAACGAGGAAAGATACTTTTGGAGTGCTATTGAGATTGCAATGTCGTTGAATCTGGCTCGAAAATTCAATTTTGTTAACATTTTTGACTAATATCGTGGAAAGCTAACTTTCTTGCATTAACAAAGTGGAAAGAATCTATTGGCGTGCTATAGCCATTGCAATGGTGCAGAATCTGGCTGGAAAATTC
>NW_017073296.1:0-259 GCF_001483705.2 Eufriesea mexicana | reverse complement strand
CACTGCGATTCTACGGATTTCTGCGTTGTACACTCAACTAACGTACCCTACTTGCTTCTGTGGGGCCCAGTAATAGAGGTCGCGGCACGTTAGGCTGTGCTAAGATACGTTTGGTTGTGTACCGATTGGATATGTTAGGAGAGGGTAGCTTCGACCGCAGTGTTATAGCCTGCTATTAGGTGGTCTTCTGCGCAATACAGTGCTCTAATGCTTTCGGCCTTTCTCTGCGAAGGACAGCGACAGTGGTCTCTGCACGTTA
>NW_017073295.1:0-259 GCF_001483705.2 Eufriesea mexicana | reverse complement strand
ATTATATATTATGTTATATTACATATATTATATTGCAAATTATATTATATAGTATATGTTACATTACATATATTATATTGCATGTCATATTATATACATAATGTTGCATTCCATGTTGTATATATGATATTGCATATTATGTTATATACATTATGTTGCATATCATATTATATAATATAGAACGTTACATATCATGTTATATATATTATATTGCATATCATATTATTTATATTATATTGCATATTATATTATATATTGT
>NW_017073294.1:0-259 GCF_001483705.2 Eufriesea mexicana | reverse complement strand
TTTCGGAATCCGGAGATTTCCGACAACTCGGGTGATTTTTAGTATTCCGAAATCTTCGAAATTTTGGATATTATCTGGGATTCGGAATACTTTTGGTATTCCGAAAATTTGTAGATCTTAGATATCTTATAGATCCCAATGTTTTCACGATCTCAAATATTTTGGAGGATCCAATACATTTTCAAGAGCCCAGATTTTCATGATCCCAAAAATTTCGAAATCCCAGATATTTTCAGGCATCCCGGATCCTTTGGAATTC
>NW_017073293.1:0-259 GCF_001483705.2 Eufriesea mexicana | reverse complement strand
TCGTGCCACAGCCCCAATTGCACGCATCCCGAGAGTCGAGCAGACTATAGTAGAGCGATGTAGAGTGCAGGTACCCAATGAATATCTGTGTATAGCAAAAAAGTCTGAGCTACCCTATCCTAGCCGAACCAAATGTGACATAACCGAACGCAACGTAGCTCAGCCTAACATGCCGAGGGCACTACGTTTAGCCTCTCCATAGCCAAGCAGAGTATACTAGAGCACAGTAGAGCGCAGAAATCCGCCGAATAGCGTTGCA
>NW_017073292.1:0-259 GCF_001483705.2 Eufriesea mexicana | reverse complement strand
CATCCATACATCCATCCGTACATCTATCCAGCCATACATCCATACATTTATACATCCATACATTCATAAGTCCATCCATCCATACCTCCGTCCATCCATACATCCAACAATCCATACATCCGTCCAACCATACATCCATCAATCCATACATCCAAACATATATACATCCTTTAATTCATACATCCATACATCCATCCATACAAACATCCATGCATCCATACCTCAATCCATCCATACATCCGTTCGTCCATACATCCAT
>NW_017073291.1:0-259 GCF_001483705.2 Eufriesea mexicana | reverse complement strand
ACAATAAGCTGTCAACAAAATTCCACCTACCGTGTTATCTAATTAACGAATAATATGCCTATATGAAGCTGCCTTTAAATGCCAGAATTCAGGCAAAATTAAAAATTACGAGTCTTTCTTCGAGAACCGTAATAGGGTTTCGCGTGTTAGCGAAGGAATTGCCACTTTCGCTAAAAATATAAACGCACAGTGAAGGAGCAAGGATCACGAGTAACGCAATGGCCGTTGTCACAAAGGTAATGACGAAAATTGAAGTATT
>NW_017073290.1:0-259 GCF_001483705.2 Eufriesea mexicana | reverse complement strand
CTTCCTCCTTATTTATGCGAGAAAGGTAACTGACCACGATATTAGCCGAAAATGTCAAAAAAAGTGAATTTTCCATCCAGATTCTATAGCACTGCGAAGGCTATAGCAAGCCAATAGAATCATACCTCCTTATTTTTGCAAGAAAGTTAACTCACCACGATATTAGCGAAACTGTCAATGAAATTGAATTTTCCAGCCAGATTCCAGAGCATTGCAATGTCTATAGCACGACAATAGAATCTACCCTGCTTATTTAGGC
>NW_017073289.1:0-259 GCF_001483705.2 Eufriesea mexicana | reverse complement strand
AAATTGAATTTTCCAGTAATATTCTATAGGTTTGCGACGGCTATAGCACGCCAATTGTATCCTACCTCCTTATTTATGAAAGAAAGATAGCTCACCGTGATATTAGTCGAATATGTCAATTAAATTGCATTTTCAAGGAAGATCCTATTGGTTTGCAATGCCTATGGCACGCCAATAGAATCTTTCCTCTTTGTTCATGCAAGAAAGTTAACTCACCGCGATATTAGTCGAATATGTCAATAAAATTGAGTTTTTCAGC
>NW_017073288.1:0-259 GCF_001483705.2 Eufriesea mexicana | reverse complement strand
AAGTAGATGGCTGTGCTTGCCATTGGATTGAAGGCGATAGGCGATCTATTCACCAAGCTACAAGAGGTTATACATTTTGATTAGACCTATTTTCTGGCAAGTAGAAGTCTGTACTTGCCATTGGATTGACGGCGTTAGGCGACCTATTCACCAAGCTATAGCAGATCATATGCTTTGAATAGGCTTATTCTCTGGAAAGTACATGGCTGTACTTGCCATTGGATTGAAGGCGGTAGGCGATGTACTCACCAAGCTATAA
>NW_017073287.1:0-259 GCF_001483705.2 Eufriesea mexicana | reverse complement strand
ACAATTTTTGATTTCAAAGATTTAGGAGCTTTCTTTTTTAAAGATGCAGAAATTTTTCTTTTCTAAGATTTAGGAGTTTGAATTTTCAAAGATTCAGGAATTTTTGTTTTCAAAGATACAAATTACAAAAGATAAGAAATTTTAGGCGTCAAACATTTAGAGGCTTTCATTTTCAAAGATTTATGAGCTTCAGTTTTTAAAAATTCAAAAATTTTTATGTTCGTAGATCATAGACAATTCTTGCTTTCAAAGATTTATG
>NW_017073286.1:0-259 GCF_001483705.2 Eufriesea mexicana | reverse complement strand
AAAGGTGTAGTGTCTGGCAGGAAAATTAAATTTTATTGACGTTTTCGACTAATATCGTGGTGGCAGCGGTTTTTTGCATAAATAAGGAGGAAATGTCCTATTGTCGTGCTATAGCCAAAGCAATGGCATAGAATCAGCTTGGAAAATTCATTTTTATAGACATTTTCGTCTGATATCCTGGTGAACCAACTTTCTAGCATAATTAAGGAAGAAATATCCTATTGGCGTGTTATAGTCATTGCGATGCTATAGAGTCTGG
>NW_017073285.1:0-259 GCF_001483705.2 Eufriesea mexicana | reverse complement strand
ACTTTTTTGGCTTCTATCTTTTGAATTAGACTTTTTGAACCGGATTTTTCTACATATTCGCGTTAAGTGATTCCTTCCTTAACGGGATTGGATATTTTTTTTCGGTCTCGAGCGTGCGTTTTTCTAAAATAGTGGCGAATGTGTCAGTGACTGTCAGATCGTACGACGCAATTTAATTTTTTGGCTTCTATCTTTCGAATTAGGCTTTTTGAACCGGATTTTTTTACATATTCGCGTAGAGTGATTCTTTCCTTAACGG
>NW_017073284.1:0-259 GCF_001483705.2 Eufriesea mexicana | reverse complement strand
GCGCTCTACTGTGCTGTACTCTGCTCTGCTCGTCTACGGGGTGACCAACATTAGTGGTCATGACTCGATTGAATGCGCTAGGATAAGTTTAATGTTACGATTGGCTTGGTTAGGATAGATTTGCTTCGACTTTTGAGCTATACTCCGCTATTCGGAGGATTCCTACGCTCTATATCGCTCTACTGTAATCTGCTCAACTACGGGGGTCCAGTTATAGTTTTCCCGGCACGTTTCGTTGAGTTAGGTTACATTTGGTTTG
>NW_017073283.1:0-259 GCF_001483705.2 Eufriesea mexicana | reverse complement strand
TCGAATGACAGTGTAAAACGCGAAAGTCGAATCTGCCCAAACATAACCCAAGCTAACATAACGATACGAAACGTAGCATAATTGAACCTTGCGGGCCGAGACTATTACTACTTGCCTCCCCAGGGACGAGCAGAATACACTAGAGCACAGTGGGCCGCAGATATCCACCTCATTGGAGTGTAAAGAAGAGAAATATAAGATATCCCAACCTAACCTGGCCTAACCTAACCCGACCAAACGGAACAAATCCCAATCTTAC
>NW_017073282.1:0-259 GCF_001483705.2 Eufriesea mexicana | reverse complement strand
CAGGCAAACTATTTAAAACACAGATCACTCCACGTAATTCGATTGGAAAATCGTGAAAATCTGTAAAGATTCGGAAGATATAAGCGATGAAAGTCAAACGACGTAATAGATTCCCGCGGCCTGTCACATTCACCACTATCTTTCATAAACGATCGTTTAAAATAGGAAAAAAGACGACAAACTAATTAAAACACAGAGCAATGCACGCAACTAGATTGGAAAATCGTGAAAATCTGTAGAGATTCGGAAGATATAAGCG
>NW_017073281.1:0-259 GCF_001483705.2 Eufriesea mexicana | reverse complement strand
TTACAGGCCACCACAGCGTCGAGCAGAGTATGGTGGAGCAATGTAGAGCGCAGAAATACTGCGCATTACAGTGTAGAACACAGGAGTCAAAGATATGCCATCAGAATCCAAACAAACCTAGCCTAACCGAGCGTAACCTATCTCTACCTAACGCGCTGCGGCCACAGTTTCAGGCCTACACTGAGCAAAGAGTATAATATTAGATCACAGTAGAGCGCAGAAGTCCACCGAATAGCAGTGTATAACACAATAGTCACAG
>NW_017073280.1:0-259 GCF_001483705.2 Eufriesea mexicana | reverse complement strand
ACAAAAGCCGTAGATATCATAACTTAACCTAATCTTATCTAACATAACCGAAAGCAGAATGACCCAACATGACGAGGCACGATCATTAATCGTGGCCTCCGCAGAGCAAAGCAGTATGCAGTACAGCAAGGCTGATTACTGGAATCCGCCGAATAGCAGTGTGAGGCACAAAAGTCAATACAACCTATCCTAACCAAGCCAAAGGTGGTATATCCAAATGTATCATAGCTCAACATAAGGTACCGAGACCGCTATTGCA
>NW_017073279.1:0-259 GCF_001483705.2 Eufriesea mexicana | reverse complement strand
GTTGAGCTTATCAGATGACCAGGAAAGTGTCAAAAAATTTATTCGACCCAAAGTATCCTGTTTCTTTTTTTTTAATGATTTAAAAAAATGATGTCTTCAAAAAGGGACGCGTTATTGCACTTAAATAATTTGATAATCATTCAAGATCATGCAAGGTTATTCAATCAGTGTTTTTCAAGGTCGTTCAAGATCATTTAAGATCATGCAAGGTTATTCAATCAGTGTTTTTCAAGGTCGATCAAGATCATTTAAGATCATG
>NW_017073278.1:0-259 GCF_001483705.2 Eufriesea mexicana | reverse complement strand
TGGACAGGTTAGGAGAGGATAGTGTTGTCTTTAGTGATATACACCGCTATTCGGTTGATTTCTACGCTCTACATTGATGTACTATACTCTGCTGAACTCTGGGGAGGCCTATCATAGTGGTCACGGCACGTTAGCTAGTGTCAGTCTTCGTTTGGGTAAGTTATGTTGGTTTGGGTTAGGTTTGGATAGGCTTGACTTTCTGCTATACACCGCGATTCTAGGGACTTCTGCGCTCTACTCTCCTCTAATATGCCGTGCT
>NW_017073277.1:0-259 GCF_001483705.2 Eufriesea mexicana | reverse complement strand
TAAAAACATTTTATACTACTCTCCAATAATAAAATCAAAATATTTTTTAGCTTAACACACTTTTAGCGTAAAAATTTTAATAGTTTTCATATAAAGGGGAATAAAGTTAAGCTACATACATCTTTCCTTCGTTCATATATAATAAAATTATAGACATAAAATTATGTGTCATTTGAAATCATAAAATTTTAATGTGTAACATATTCGGCACCGTCAATGGTCGAAAATGGAGTTGTGCGTGGAGGATGAGTCAACTGGG
>NW_017073276.1:0-259 GCF_001483705.2 Eufriesea mexicana | reverse complement strand
CAATGCAGTGGCTATAGCAAACCGATTGAATCTTTCCACCTTATTTACGCAGAAAGGTTTGCTGACCGCAATATTGGACGAAAATGTAAATAAGATTAAATTTTCCGAGCAGTATCGAATGCAATGCAATGTCTAGAGCATACCAAAAGGAATCTTCCGCCCTTACATGTGCAGAAAAGTCTGCTCAACAAGATACTAGTCGAATATGTCAATAGAATTGATCTTTTCTGACAGATTCTGTTGCAATTCAATGGCCATA
>NW_017073275.1:0-259 GCF_001483705.2 Eufriesea mexicana | reverse complement strand
CGAGGAAGAATCTATAGCATTGCAATGGCTATAGCACGCCAATAGTATCTTTCCTACTTATTTGAACATGAAAGTTAGCTCACGACGATATGTGTCGAAAATGTTAATAGAATTGAATTTTCCGGACTGATTCTATAGAATTCCAATGGCTGCGGCACGGCAATAGAATCTTTCCACCTTATTTATGGAAGAAAGCTAGCTCACCACGATATTAGTCGACAATGTCAATAAAATTGAATTTTGCAGCCAGATTCTATAG
>NW_017073274.1:0-259 GCF_001483705.2 Eufriesea mexicana | reverse complement strand
ATGGTGAGAGATATATACAATTGACAGTACGGTTCCTAGACCATCCATCCGCAGAGCACTGCATCTGTAGGATTGTATGTTCATTGATGATTTATATTCTATGTGAAATATAGAATGATAAGAGACAGCACCAAAACCGACCGAGATAATAGCATCTGACAACACAGTACTTAGTACAGCCACTATCACATGACCGTAGCTGTTGGACCAGTTTGTGCCCTCGTGACTTCAATTCATCATTATTTCTAGAATAACCCAT
>NW_017073273.1:0-259 GCF_001483705.2 Eufriesea mexicana | reverse complement strand
ATAAATATTGTATATTTAATTTTAAAAAATATATATAATTGGCTATAATATATAATATATCTTATTCGTTAAATATAATTAACGTGAAATATGTTATATACCTGTATAAATATTTGTATAAATATTCTATATTAAATGTAAAGAAAAATATAATTAACTCTTCATTTATCATTACGAAATTAATTGTACATATATATATATTTGAAACGTGCATTAATAAATACAATTACATTTACTATAAATGTCATAAACGCAAATA
>NW_017073272.1:0-259 GCF_001483705.2 Eufriesea mexicana | reverse complement strand
AGGTCAGGTCCGGTAATGTCAGGCCAGGCCAGATCATGTCTGGTCAGGTCAGGTCAGTTCAGGACAGTTCACTTCAGATAAGATCATGTCATGTCAATTCACCGCAGGTGAGGTCAGGCCAGGCAAGGTCGGGGCTGGTCAGGTCAGGTCAGATCAGGTCAGGTCAGGTCAGGTCAGGTCAGGTCAGATGAGACCTGTCAGGTCAGGTCAGGTTAGGTCAGGCCTGGTCAGGACAGTCCAGGTAAGGCCGGTTAAAGTC
>NW_017073271.1:0-259 GCF_001483705.2 Eufriesea mexicana | reverse complement strand
ATGCGTCCTTCCATACATACATCCATACATACATCCGTACATTCTTCTCTACATACATCCGTATGTTCATCCATCGATCCATACGATCATCCATCCATACTTCCATCCACCAGTCTAACCATCCATCCATACATCCATACATACATCCATCCATGCGTACATCCGTACATATATACATATATACATCCATACATAAAAACATCCATTCATTCGTCCATCCTTACATCCACACATACATAGATCCATACATCCATACATC
>NW_017073270.1:0-259 GCF_001483705.2 Eufriesea mexicana | reverse complement strand
TGTAAATAAAATTGAGTTTTCCTTCCAGATACTATAGAATTGCTATCGCTCTTGCTGGCCAAGTGAATCTTTCCCCCTTATTTATGCAAGAAAGTTACCTCACCACGATATTAGTAGATGTCAATAAAATTGAATTTTCGGGGAAGATTCTATATCATTGCAATGGCCATAGCACGCCTATAGAATCTTACCTCCTTATTTATGCAAGAAAGTGGGCTCACAATGATATTAGTGGAAAATGTCAATAAAATTGAAATTT
>NW_017073269.1:0-259 GCF_001483705.2 Eufriesea mexicana | reverse complement strand
TATGACGCAGCACTATGATCCTAACTAACCGAGAGTGAGACATGTCTAAATGTAACAGCTAGTAACAGATAATTGTCAATTGGAAAATAATTAGAAATTGATAATTATAGAGATATCGAATAATGCGTTGGTAATACATGTAATTTGGTTAGTGTTTGGATAGACTCCTATTTAAAAACTCTTACTCTCGATTCTATCTGACAAACACTTGTCCCAAAGCCTTCTCAGGCTCTCCATTCCTTGCTCGCAAATCTCTGAA
>NW_017073268.1:0-259 GCF_001483705.2 Eufriesea mexicana | reverse complement strand
TACCAGCGAGGGTGAGAATGATGGTCACTACAATCTGTACCATTTTTATTTTTTTATTTTTTTCACCATATTGTTTGATAATTCGTTATTATACTATTATTATATTATATATAGGAAAGCGATGGTTTTTATAAAAACTTGCGAGAAAGTCCTCGAACCTCCTTAAAATTGGAATCCATCTAATGGCAAGGGTGAAAATGATGGTCGCTGAATAATTACAAAGAACGATAGTTATTTCTTTTTGCCCATAATCCCAATA
>NW_017073267.1:0-259 GCF_001483705.2 Eufriesea mexicana | reverse complement strand
TATGTATCGATGATACGGATGTTTGGATCTATGGATGAATATATGAATGTATGTATGGAAGGACGGATGAATGAATGGATGGATGTATGGATCGATGGATGTATGGATGGGTGGATGTCCGGATGGATGGATGTATGGAATGATGTATGTACGGATGGATGGATGTCTAGATGGATGGATTTATGGATGTATGGATGTATTTATGTGTGGTTGTATGTATGTATGGATGTACGAATGTATGGATGTACGGATGAATGGA
>NW_017073266.1:0-259 GCF_001483705.2 Eufriesea mexicana | reverse complement strand
TGTCGTCGAGAGTCCTGCTTTTTATGCTTTTCGCAAAGCTCGATGGCGTGCTTTTTCCAATCGTTAATTGGCTGATATGATTCATTCCATTAGCGATTTGCTCCCATAAAAAGCACGTCATTTTCCGGATTCGCGATTCACCCTCCACGACGATTACGATTTCGTTGACCCGCGTTTCACCTCCCCGTAGAAACCGCGTAACTTAGCTTTGCTACCAAAAATGGCCTTTCATAACGGTATCTGTTTCGATTTGCTTCTA
>NW_017073265.1:0-259 GCF_001483705.2 Eufriesea mexicana | reverse complement strand
CACAATATCCCAACGTGACGGGCCGTGACCACTGCACCTGGCATCCTCAGAGCGAAGCAGAAGACAGTAGAGCACTTTAGATCAGAGAAATCGGCCGAAAAACAGTGTAAAGAACAAGAGACAACGTAGCCCATCCCAACCTATCAGAAGGTGTAACACCGAAACAAAGCATAGCTAAACCTAGCATGACAGGACAGCTAATGTTGGCCACCACAGGGACGAGCGAAGCATACTAGAGCAGAGCAGTGCGCAAAAACCC
>NW_017073264.1:0-259 GCF_001483705.2 Eufriesea mexicana | reverse complement strand
AGCTTTTCGCACGTGGGCGATAAAGTACAGCTTGCGCTATTCATCCCTCGAATTTGAGTTTTCTGCGACAGGTGCATTTGTCTAAAATCGCGAAAATCTAACCAAACATTTAAACGTCTGGTACAGGTGAACCACTGGTCACCTGACCGCGAGCTTTTGTGACATAGGAGTTCAGAGAGAGCTTAACGTGGGTGAGTGGTTAAATCGAGCTTTCGTGATTGGATGGATATTGGGCGGCTCTGGAGATTCGTTCGGCAAC
>NW_017073263.1:0-259 GCF_001483705.2 Eufriesea mexicana | reverse complement strand
GTGTTGCAATTAAATAGCTATCGAAGCCATTAGAATCATTCCCCCTTATTTACGTAGAAAGGTATGATCACCACAATATAAGACGAAAATGTCAATAAAATTGACTTTTCAGTCAGATTCTGTTGCAATGCAATAGCTATAGCAAGACAATAGAATCTTTCCTCCTCATTTATGCAGAATAGTATTCTCACCACGATATTAGCCAAAAATGTAAATAGAACTGAACTTTGCAGTCAGATTCTATTGTAATGCGTTCGCC
>NW_017073262.1:0-259 GCF_001483705.2 Eufriesea mexicana | reverse complement strand
GTAGCACAACCGAACGTAGCTTATCTCAACCTGAAGTGCCGAGACCACTATTGCTTGCCTCCCCAGAACCAAGCTGAATATATTAGAGCACAGTGAAGCGCAGAAATCCTCCTGACGGCAGTGTATGGCACAATGGTCGTAGATATCCTATCCTAACCTAACCAAGCGTGACATAACCAAACGTAGCCTTAATCAACCAAACGCGTCGGGACCACTATTCCTGGTATCCCAAAAGTCGAGCAGCGCACAGTAGAGCAAT
>NW_017073261.1:0-259 GCF_001483705.2 Eufriesea mexicana | reverse complement strand
TGGGTAGGTTTGGTTGGGATAGCTTTGACCATCGTGCTTTACAATGCTATGCTGTGGATTTCATACATTGCTCTGCTGATATCTGCTTGGTTTCCATGGGGCCTGAAATGGTGGTCGTTGTACCCCAGGTAGGGGAACGATACGTTTGTATACGTAGCGTTTGGTCAGGATAGGAGGGGATAGTTATAACTTTTGTGCTGTACACTGTTATTCGGTGGATTCCTGCCATCTACTCTGCTACACGCTAATCTGCTTTGCT
>NW_017073260.1:0-259 GCF_001483705.2 Eufriesea mexicana | reverse complement strand
AGTAGCAGGCATGCACGAGCACGTGGCTATCCCATTCTCATACACTCCTCAACTCACTCCCCCACCACACCGAACCGATGCCACTAGGCACCGAAGCACGATTACCACTCTGCATTCAAGACTTATGTTGGTAGATGGCGCGACTGTGCTCTTATAAATCTGACCCATAGAGTTAATACTATTTCTGCCTCGTATCTGACATTAGTTATATCCCACTTAATGCTACAAAAAAATTAGTAAATTAGTAAATTAAATACCA
>NW_017073259.1:0-259 GCF_001483705.2 Eufriesea mexicana | reverse complement strand
ACTAAAAATTGCAAGAGTATCTAAGAATATGCGAGATCTGGTTACCGATAAGGTGGCATGAGTGACGAGTACGTAGCAGTGATAAGGAAGTCCTAAAAGGAAGCGGCGATCTGCTTGATCTTCGCGATAAATTAACCCTTTGCACTCGACGACTTTTGACTAGAGAAGAGTAGAAATTCAAAGATTAAAAAATGATGATACTTTTTTGAGCAGTAAATAAAGAATTGTATAATAATAGAATGGTAGAATTATTTGACTT
>NW_017073258.1:0-259 GCF_001483705.2 Eufriesea mexicana | reverse complement strand
TGACATTTTCGACTAATATCGTGGTGAGCTAACTTTCTTGCATAAATAAGGAGGAAAAATTCTGTTGGCGTGCTATACCCATAGCAATTCTATAGAATCTGTCTGGAAAATTCAATTTTATTAACACTTTCGACAAATATCGTCGTGACCTAACTTTCTTGTATAAATAAGGTCGAAAGATACTATTGCCGTGCTGTAGCCATTACAAGGATATAGTATCTGCCTCGAAAATTCAACTTTATTGACTTTTTCGAATAAG
>NW_017073257.1:0-259 GCF_001483705.2 Eufriesea mexicana | reverse complement strand
TAGGTTAGACTTGTTTGAGTTAGGATAGGATGTCTTTGACTCTTGTGCTCTACAATCAGATGCTGTCGATTTCTCCGCTCTACTGGTCTCTAGTACGTTCTGCTTGGCTCTGGGGAGTTCATTCATAGTGGTCGCGAAATGTTGGGTTGAGATACGCTACGTTTGTGTAGGTTATGCTAGCTAGAGTTAGGTATGGATTGCTTCGACTTTTCTGCTATAGACTGCGATTCTATTGATTTCTGCCACCGCTCACCTTTAT
>NW_017073256.1:0-259 GCF_001483705.2 Eufriesea mexicana | reverse complement strand
TTAGGCGACCTATTCACCAAGCTATAACAGATTATAGATTTTGAATAGACCAATTCTCTGGCATGTACAAGGCTGTACTTGCCATTGGATTGAAGGCGTTAGGCGATCTATTGGCCATGCTATAGCAGGTTATATATTTTGAAAAGACCTATTCTCTGGCAAGTAGATGGCAGAACTTGCCATTGGTTGAAGACGCTAGGCTACCTATTCTCCAAGCTATAACAGATTATATATCTTGAATAGGCGTATTCTCTGGCAA
>NW_017073255.1:0-259 GCF_001483705.2 Eufriesea mexicana | reverse complement strand
TATAGTAGGGCACAGTAGATCAAAGGAATCCACCGAATAGCAGTGTGTGGCACGAAAGCCAATCCTATCCTAACGAAACTTAGCCTAACCTAACCTATCTAAACGTAACCTAACCCAGCATAACGTACCACGACCGCTATTGCACGCCTCCCATTGTCGGGCAGAGTATAGTAGAGAAATGTAGAGCGCAGAAAGCCACCGCATTGCAGTATACAGCACAAAAGCCTAACGTGTCCTGACATAACATGATCTAACCTAC
>NW_017073254.1:0-259 GCF_001483705.2 Eufriesea mexicana | reverse complement strand
GATCTAACGTGCCGAGACCACTGTTGCCGGCCTCCCATAGACGGGCAGAGTATAGTAGTGTAATGTAGAGCGAAGAAATCCACCGCAACGTAGTGTCTAGCACAAAAGTCAATGCCACCCGATCCTAACTTACCCAAACGTAACATTACCAAACATAGCTCAACGCAACGTATCGAGCCACGACCACTATTGCTGGACTACCCAGAGTCGAGCAGATAATAGTAGAGCACAGCAGGGCTGGGAAATCCAACTAATACCA
>NW_017073253.1:0-259 GCF_001483705.2 Eufriesea mexicana | reverse complement strand
TCGTTTCGGGTGCGATTTCCCGTCGCGCCGGGAGGGAACTGCGATTGCGTCGCGGGAGCGCCCTGGCAATTGCGCCGCCGCGATTTCCAGGGCTTACCGAAATGCGAAGGGCTGGCCGTCGTGAGGGCTTTAGTGTGTAAAAGTCCCACATAAATCCGCCCCCTCCCATAAGAGGGCCGTGTATATTTGGATGACTTCCCCCACGAGAAAAGAAAAGAAGGAAGAAAAAAGAGGATACCTTCTACCCTTGTGCTACACA
>NW_017073252.1:0-259 GCF_001483705.2 Eufriesea mexicana | reverse complement strand
TCGTCACATTTTGTTAGGTTACGGTAGGATACCATTTACTTCTGTGTTATACATTGCCATTTGATGGCTTTCTGCACTCCTCTTGGCTCTAGGATACCCTGCCTCGCTCTAGGGAGGCCAACAATGGTGGTTGTGGTGCGATAGGTTTTGTTAAGCCACGTTTGGTAATGTTACGATTAGATAGGTTAGGATCGGGTAGCTTTAACTTTTGTGCTTTACGCCTCTATACGGGCGATTTTTGGGCTCCACTCTGCTGTCA
>NW_017073251.1:0-259 GCF_001483705.2 Eufriesea mexicana | reverse complement strand
TCTATGTACGTATGTATGAATGAATGGATGTACAGTTGTATGGATGTATGGATGCCTGAATGTAGGGAAGTGCGTCTGTATGGATGTTCGAATGTATGAGTGTACTGACGTATGTACATATGGATGTATGTATGGTCGTATGTATGGATGTATGGGTGAATGGATGGATGGATTTATGGATGGGTGGATATATGGGAGGATGGATGTGCGAATGGATGGATGTACGGATGTATGGATGCATGTACGAATGTATGGGTGG
>NW_017073250.1:0-259 GCF_001483705.2 Eufriesea mexicana | reverse complement strand
CTAACATGACCAGAGCGCTATTGCTGGCACCCACAGATACAAGCAGAGTATACTAGAGCACAGAAGATCGCAGGCATCCACCGCAATGCAGCGCAAAGCACAAAAGCGAAAGGTACCATAACCTAACCTGACCTCACCTCTCTATCCAAAAGTAGTGTAACTCAACATAACGTGCTGAGGTGAATGTTGCTGGACACCCCAGAGCCAAGCAGAACAAATTAGGGCACTGTAGGAAGCAGGAGTGCACCGAATAGCAATG
>NW_017073249.1:0-259 GCF_001483705.2 Eufriesea mexicana | reverse complement strand
CATTTTCGACTAATATCGTGGTGAGGTAACTTTCGTGCATGAATAAGGAGGAAATATTCTATTCGCGCGCTATAGCCATTGCAATGCTGTAGAATATGGCCTGAGCATTCAATCTTACTGATATTTTCGACCAATATCGTGGTGTCCTTGCTTTCTTGCATATGTATGGAGGAAAGATTCTACTGGCGTGCTGAAACCATTGCAATGCTATAGAGTCTGCTTCGAAAATTCAATTTTATTGACATCTTCGACTAATATC
>NW_017073248.1:0-259 GCF_001483705.2 Eufriesea mexicana | reverse complement strand
CCAACCAATCCCCAGCGCAGTATCGAATGACGCTGGACATAAACCCGCAAAGGGTTAACACCGACTTCGTCTGCTCGTCGGAGTCGCGGAAAACGTGGGAAATTCTACTCCGCGTGATTACGCGATCGAGAGTTAGTTATCGTTGTTGGAAACTCGCGCGTGAACGCGCTTTCGTTTGTTTTTCAAGAGCGATCGAGGATCTGGAACGGCCGACCACCTTTCCAGCGATCTCCGGGAAGAAGATGCGTGTCTCACGCTC
>NW_017073247.1:0-259 GCF_001483705.2 Eufriesea mexicana | reverse complement strand
CTCTGGAGGCAAGAGGTTGTGGTCTCGTCGTGTTCTTTATATTTAGGTTACGTATGTATATGTCCCGTTTGGCTAGCTTAGGACAGGTTACTCTAACTTTTGCCATATACACCGCTATTCGTCGAATATCTGCGCTCTAATGTGCTCTAATATGCTTAGTTTGGCCTCATGGAGGCCACTAATGGAGGTCGCTGCTGATTATATTGGGTTGTGCAATGATCGCTTAGTCTAGGTTTGCGGTAGCCTTGACTTCGGTGCT
>NW_017073246.1:0-259 GCF_001483705.2 Eufriesea mexicana | reverse complement strand
GGATCAGGGGAGCCCAGGAGCCATAGTCGCGGCACGATATGTTGAGCTATGCTACGCTTGGTTAGGTTAGGTTTGGTTAGCTTAGGTTATGATATCAACGACTTTTTTGCCTTACACTGTTTTTCGGTGGATTATGGCGCTCTACGAAGCTCTACTATGATCTGCTCGACTTAGGGGATGCGAGCAATGGTGGCTGTGGCACGTTGGATTGGGTTATGTTACGATTGGTTAGGCTAGGTTAGGCCAGCTTCGTTGGATA
>NW_017073245.1:0-259 GCF_001483705.2 Eufriesea mexicana | reverse complement strand
TTTTCAGCAAGATGAAGGTGAAATAAAGAAAATGGTGAAGTTCAGTGGATAATAACAGATGCCAAGATAAAGAAATTCATTATAATGTTGATTGAGAAGAATTTATTAATATCTGTAACCTTTTGCAAGACTGCCTATGACATGTGGGAGGAACTATATCTGGTAATTAACAACGTAAATTTAAAATAAAATTGGAAAAATTATTGAATTATAGGCTATTACTAGTATATATAACGTATTTGCGTGAAAATGTATCTAT
>NW_017073244.1:0-259 GCF_001483705.2 Eufriesea mexicana | reverse complement strand
ACCTATTCACCAAGCTATAACAGATTATATATTTTGAATTGACCCATTCTCTGGCAAGTAGATAGCTGTACTTTCCATTGGATTGAGGGCGTGGGGCGATCTATTCACCAAGCTATAACAGGTTATATATTTTGCACAGACCTGTTTTCTGGCAAGTAGATGTCTGCACTTGCCATTGGATTGACGGCGCTGTGCGACCTATCCACCTAGCTATAGCAGATTATCTATATTGAATAGACCCTTTCTCTGGCAAGAAGAT
>NW_017073243.1:0-259 GCF_001483705.2 Eufriesea mexicana | reverse complement strand
TATTAACATTTTGGACCAATATAGTGGTGAGCTTACTTTCTTGGATAAATAAGGAGGAAAGATGCTATTGGCTTGCTATAGCCATCGCGGTGCTATAGAATCTGGCTGGAAAATACAATTTCACTGACATTTTCGGTTAATATCGTGATGAGCTTACTTTCTTGCATAAATAAGGAGGAAGGATTCTATTGGCGTTCTGTAGCCATTGCAATGCTATAGAATCTGGCTCGAAAATTCAATTTCATTGACATTTTCGACT
>NW_017073242.1:0-259 GCF_001483705.2 Eufriesea mexicana | reverse complement strand
ACTAATATCGTGGTGAGATAATTTTGTTGCATAAATAGGGAGGAAAGATTCTATTTGCGTGCTGTAGCCATTCCAGTGATACATAATCTTACTGGAAAACTCTTTTTTATTCACATTTTCGACTCATATCGTGTTGAGCTAATTTCGTTGCACAAATAAGGAGGAAAGATTCTATTGGCATGGTATAGCCGTTGCTATGCTATAGAACCTGACTGGAAAATTCAATTTTATTGACATTTTCGACTAATATCGTGGTGAG
>NW_017073241.1:0-259 GCF_001483705.2 Eufriesea mexicana | reverse complement strand
TTATTGACATTTTCGACTAATATCGTGGTGAGCTAACTTTCGTGCATAAATAAGGTGGAAAGTATCTATTGGCGAGCTGTAGCCATTGCAATGCTTTAGAATCCCCCTGAAAAACACAATTTTATTGACATTTTCGACTAGTATTGTGGTGAGCTATCTTTCTTGCATATATAAGGCTGGAACATTCTGTTGGCGCGCCCTAGTCATTGCAAAGCTATAGAATCTGGAAGCGAAATTCAATTTTATTGACATTATCAAC
>NW_017073240.1:0-259 GCF_001483705.2 Eufriesea mexicana | reverse complement strand
TAACGTGGCGAGACGTGTATTGCTGCCCTGTCCAGAGCCAAGAAGGAAATATTGGAGGAGTGCGCGCCGCAGAAATCCTTAGAATAGCAGTGTATAGCACAAAAGCCAAGCTACACTCTCCAAACCTAGCCAAAGGTAACATAACAGAACGTGACCGAAATAAGGCTACCGTACGGAGGACATAACTCCTGGCCTTCCAGAGCCGAGAAGAAGATTCTGGAAGAGAGCAGAGCACAGAAATCCATAGAATCGCAGTGTA
>NW_017073239.1:0-259 GCF_001483705.2 Eufriesea mexicana | reverse complement strand
CAAACTTTCTTGTGTAAATAAGGAGGAAAGATTCAATTGGCTTGTTATAGCCGTTGCAGTGCTGCAGTTCCTGGCTGGAAAATATAAGTATATAGACAGTTTCGACTAATATCGCGGTGAGCTAACTTTCTTGCGTAAATAAGGAGGAAATATTCAATTGGAGTGCTATAGCCGTTGCAGGTCTATAGTTCCTGGATGAAAATATAATCATATAGACAGTTTCGACTAATATCGGGGTGAGCTAACTTTCTTGCATAAA
>NW_017073238.1:0-259 GCF_001483705.2 Eufriesea mexicana | reverse complement strand
ACGCTTTCGTCTAATATCGTTGTGTGGTAACTTTCGTGTATAAATAAGGAGGAAAGATACTATAGCCGTGCTATAGCCATTACAATGGTTTTGAATCTGCCTTGAAAATGCAACCTTATTGACATTTTCGACTATTATCGCGGTGAGGTAACTTTTCTGCATAAATACAGAGGAAAGATTCCATTGGCCAGCTATGGCCATTGCAATGCTGCAGAATCTGACTGCTAAATTCAATTTTATTGACATTTTCGGCTAATAT
>NW_017073237.1:0-259 GCF_001483705.2 Eufriesea mexicana | reverse complement strand
GTGGAGGCCAGCAGTAGTGGTCGCGATACGTTAGGTTTAGTTATGCTACGTTTGGTTAAGTTACGATTGAATATGTCTTAATAGGGGTGTTTCGACTTTTGTGCTATACCATGCTATTGCATGTATTTCTGCGCTCTAGTGTGGTCTGGTATGACCTGCTTGTCTCTGGGGAGCGCATCAATAGTGGTCTCGGCATGTTGTGTTGAGGTGTGCTACGTTTGGTTGGGATAGGTTTGGTCAGGTGAGGTTGGGATATCTT
>NW_017073236.1:0-259 GCF_001483705.2 Eufriesea mexicana | reverse complement strand
AAGGGCGTATGTATGGATGCATGTATGGATGTATGTACGGATGTATGTATGGATATATATATATAAGGATGTATGTATGGATGTGTATATGGGTGTATTTGTGGATGTATGGATGGATGTATGTATGGATGTGTGTAAGGGTGTATGTATGGATGTATCGATGTACGCATGGATGTATGTATGGGTGGATGGTTGAATGGATGTATGAATCTATGGATGGATGGATCTACGGTTGGATGGATTTATTGGTGGGTGCATG
>NW_017073235.1:0-259 GCF_001483705.2 Eufriesea mexicana | reverse complement strand
TTCAGTTTTATTGACATTTTCGGACAATATCGTGGTAAGCTGACCTCCTTGCATATATAAGTAGGAAAGATTCTATTGGCGTGCTATAGTCATTGCAGTGCTATTGAATCACGCTGGAATGTTTAATTTTATTTACATTTTGACTGATATCGTGGTGAGCTAACTATCTTCAATAAATAAGGTAGAAAGATCCTATTGGCGTGCTATAGCCATTGTATTGCTGTAGAACCTGCCTGGAATCTTCAATTTTATTGACATT
>NW_017073234.1:0-259 GCF_001483705.2 Eufriesea mexicana | reverse complement strand
CGTAGAAATCCATGGAACCGCAGTGTATATCAGAAAAGTCTAAGCTACTGAAACCTATCCGAATCCAGCAGGTCATAAGCAAGCAGCCTAGCTTAACCTGAGGGGCCGAGACTACCGTTGCTGCCCACCCCAGTGCCAAGCAGGACATACCAGAGCACATGCTGCTGCGCACATGCTGCTGCAGCACAGAATGGCTGCGTACAACTAGAAAGTTAAAGCTTTCCTGACCAAACTTTGCCTGACCAAGCCTACCCGAGCG
>NW_017073233.1:0-259 GCF_001483705.2 Eufriesea mexicana | reverse complement strand
TTTTTGTGCTGTACTGTGCTATTTGGTGGATATCTGCGCTCCTCGCCACTCTACTACACCCTATATGACTCTGGGGATGTCAGCAATAGCGGTCGTGGCGCGATAGTTTGAGTTAGGGGACGTTTTGTTTGGTAACGATCGGCTAGGTTTGGAGTTGATAGCTGTGACTTTTGTGCTGTACACAGCTGTTCGGCGAATTTCAGCGCCCTACATTGCTCTAGTGAGTTCAGATGGCACTGGGATGCCAGCAATAGTGGTC
>NW_017073232.1:0-259 GCF_001483705.2 Eufriesea mexicana | reverse complement strand
CGTGCTATGCACAGTTATTCGGAGGATTCCTGCCCTCTACTGTGCACTGCTATGTTCTGCTCGCTTCTGCGGAGACCAGCAACAGTGGTCGCGGCACATTAGCTCAGGTTAGGCTGCGTCTGTTTATATTACGTTTGGACATGCTGTTATTGAGCAGAATATACTTTTGCGCCGTAGACTGCTATTCGGTGGATTCCTATGCACTGCATTGCTCTACTATACCTTCCTCGGCTCTGGGGAGGGCAGTAAAAGTGGTCTC
>NW_017073231.1:0-259 GCF_001483705.2 Eufriesea mexicana | reverse complement strand
AGAGCGGATAAATACGCCGAATAGCAGTGTATAGGACATAAGTCATAGCTATACTATCCTAAGGTGTCAAAACGCAATTAAACCGAACGCAACCTAACTTAGCCTAACGTGCCGGGACCATTACCGGACTACCCACAGCGAAGTAGATTATACTAGAGCACGGCAGAGCGCAGAATGCCCCCAATGAGCAACCAATAGCTCAAATATCAAAGAAAACCTAGCCTCACCTGACATTACCAAACATAACAAAACGAAGACT
>NW_017073230.1:0-259 GCF_001483705.2 Eufriesea mexicana | reverse complement strand
GGAGATGCCAGCAACTGTGGCCTCGGCTCGTCAGGTTTAGTTAGTCTACACTTGGTTTGGTTATGTTGGGTCAGGTAAGCTTAGGGTATCTTTGACATTTGCGCTATTCGCCTTTATAAGGAATCTTCCTGCACTCTACTGTGCTCCAGTGCGTTCTGCTTCGCACTTGGGATTCCGGTAGCAGCGGTCTCGGCACATTCGGTTGAGTTACGCAACGTTTGGTTTGGTTATGCTAGTCTGTGTTAGTCCTGAATAGCTT
>NW_017073229.1:0-259 GCF_001483705.2 Eufriesea mexicana | reverse complement strand
TCTGTCACAGCCAGAGCCACGCAGAACATATTAGAACACAGTAGAGCGTAGGAATCAACCGAAAAAAAGCGTATAGCACAAAAGTCAAAGCTACCCTAGCATAACCTAGGCCAACATTGCATAATCAGACGTAACGTAACCCAAGCTGCAGTGTCAGGACCACTGCTTCTGGCCTCACATGAGCTAAGCAGATTACAGTAGAGCAATCCAGGAAGTTAAAATCGACCGTCTAGCAATGCGCAGCGCCGAATTCGTGGCT
>NW_017073228.1:0-259 GCF_001483705.2 Eufriesea mexicana | reverse complement strand
TGTTACATCGGTTAGGTTTGGATTGCTTTACCTCTCGTGGTGCAGACTGTTTTTTCGGCGGATTTCTGCGCTGTACTGTGCTCTAGTATGTTTTTCCTAGTTCTGGAGTGGGCAGCAATATTGGTCTCGGAACGTTAGGTTGTGATAGGTTGAGTTCGGTTACGTTACGTTTGATTAGTTTATGATATGTTAGCTTTGACCTTTGTGCCATACACTGCTATTTGTCGGCTTTCTGCGCTCTACTGTGATCTATTATATT
>NW_017073227.1:0-259 GCF_001483705.2 Eufriesea mexicana | reverse complement strand
CTGGTACGAAGAGACTTCATTCGATATGCTGAAACAAATTCCAAACACGTTTCAACATCTTATAAATTTTAATTCCTTCGCCTACAATATCGTGCGAGACTCGTGGTGAGGTGATCGGGTCGAACGTCAGTCTCACGAGCGAGAGACGTGATTGGTAGATGGGGCCTAAAGTGTTCAACACGGGTCAGACTCGTGGTGAATTTCCTGCCTCAGTAACACGTTATTCTTCGCCATTTCTGTGACCTAGTCGATTATGGCA
>NW_017073226.1:0-259 GCF_001483705.2 Eufriesea mexicana | reverse complement strand
ATGTATGGATGTATATATGTATGTGTGTATGGATGGATGGATGTATGAGTGAATGCATGTATGAATGTATGAATGGATGGTCGTAAGAATGTATTGATGTATGCAAGTATGGATGTATGGATGAATGGACGTATGGGCGTACGAATGTATGGATGTACGGATGAATGGATGTATAGATGGATGGATGGTTGTATGTGTGTATGGATGTATGCATGTATGGATGTATGGATGTATGGATGAATGGACGTATGGATGTACG
>NW_017073225.1:0-259 GCF_001483705.2 Eufriesea mexicana | reverse complement strand
TCAGCAATGTATGTCTCGACACGTTACGTGGAGTGAGGTTACGCTTGGCTACGTTCCGTTTGGATATGTTAGGATAGTTTAGCTTTGACGCTTGTGCTATACACTGCTATCCGGTGGATTCCTGCGCTCTACTTTGCCCTACTATAACCTGCTCGAATCTGGTGGGTCCAGCAGTAGTGGCCGCGGCACGATAGTTTCAGTTACGTTATGTTCGGTTAGGATAGGTTAAATTAAGTTTGGTGAGCATGGCTTTGAATTT
>NW_017073224.1:0-259 GCF_001483705.2 Eufriesea mexicana | reverse complement strand
ATGGATGTATGGTTGCATTTATGGATGGATGTATGTATTGATGTATGCATTGATGTATGTATGTATGTATGCATGGATGTTTGTATGGATGTATGTAAGGACGTATGCATGGCTGTATTTATGGATGTTTGTATGGACGTATGTATGGTTGTATGTATGGATGTATGTTAGCATGTATGTGTGGAAGCTTGTATGTATGAATGTATGGGTGTATGCATGGATGTATGTATGGATGTATGGATGGATGGATTGGTGGATG
>NW_017073223.1:0-259 GCF_001483705.2 Eufriesea mexicana | reverse complement strand
AAGGCGTTAGGCGAACTATTCACCAAGCTGTAGTAGGTTATAGATTTTTATTAGACCTAATCTCTGGCAAGTAGATGGCTGTACTTGCATTGGTTGAAGGCGTTACGCGACGTATTCGCCAAGCTATAACAGATTACAGACTTTGAATAGACTTATTCTCTGTCAAGTAGATGGCTGTACCTGCCATTGGATTGACGGCGTTAGGCGAACTATTCACCAAGCTGTAGGAGGTTATAGATTTTTATTTGACCTAATCTCT
>NW_017073222.1:0-259 GCF_001483705.2 Eufriesea mexicana | reverse complement strand
CTGTAGAATGTGGCCGGAAAATTCAATTTTATTGACATTTTCGTGTAATATCGTGGTGAGTTACCTTTATTGCATAAATAAGGAGGAAAGGTTATCTTGGCGTGCTATAGGCATTGCAATGCTATAGAATCTGGATGGAAAATTCATGTTTATTGACGTTTTCGGTTAATATCGTGGTTAACTATCTTTCTTGCATAAATGAGGAGGAAAGATACTATTGGCGTGCTATTGCCATTGCAATGCAACAGAATGTGCCTGG
>NW_017073221.1:0-259 GCF_001483705.2 Eufriesea mexicana | reverse complement strand
CCATCCGTCCATCGATACATACATACATCAATACATACATCCATACATACAAACATACATTCAATCGTACATGCATCCATACATACACCCATACATCCGTACATCCACACATCCACACATATATACATCCATACATGCATACATCCTTCCATCCGTCCATCCATGCATCCATCCATCCATACCACCATTCAACCACACATACATCCATTCATACATCCATCTTTCCATACATCCATCCATCCGTACTTCCACCCATCCA
>NW_017073220.1:0-259 GCF_001483705.2 Eufriesea mexicana | reverse complement strand
CCTCAACTCTGCTCTTGGTTGGTCCGAAGTGTCACGTGTTGACTCCATTACCGAATAATACCCCAATGATACACAGTGAATAATCTTCAGACATAATTACCACGCTATTCGACGACGAAATATCGAAATTTTTCAGACAAAATTTTATCGTAACTCATTTAATCGTTAGAGATATATCCTCCAGCGAATTTCTGCACTCTTTTAATCTCCCGCTGCCAAAGAAAGATTCTATTATCGAGAAAATAACGCGGTAACCGAA
>NW_017073219.1:0-259 GCF_001483705.2 Eufriesea mexicana | reverse complement strand
AATAATGGTAAAGTTAATGAAATTAAAATTAGAAATAGATAAAAATATATAAAATAATAAAAATAAACATGTATAAATAAATAAATCATGATAAATCTGTATATGAAGATAATTGAATAGAATCTACAAACTATTAATATCAATTTGGAAACTCCATAATTAAATTGTAAAATTTACAAAATTGTTATAATAATGATCGTAATAATGAATAAAATAGTATCAATAATCCAATAAGTTCATGAAGTCCATGAAGTCCTGG
>NW_017073218.1:0-259 GCF_001483705.2 Eufriesea mexicana | reverse complement strand
ATGTGTGTATGGACGTGTGGATATATGGATGTATACATGGATGGGTGTATGAATGGATAGATTAAAGGATCGATGGATGTATGAAACGATGGATGTATGGATGTGTGGATGTACGAATGGATGTATGTATGGATCTATGGTTGTATGGTTGGACGGGTTTATGGATGTATGGATATGTAGAAGTATGGATGTTCGAATGTATGGATGTATGGATGTATATATTTATGGATGTATGAATGGATAGATGTGTGGATCGATG
>NW_017073217.1:0-259 GCF_001483705.2 Eufriesea mexicana | reverse complement strand
TCCCCGACCAAACCACATTAAACAATCTCGTGGGACAATGTTCCAAGCTATTTACTCCGAATAAGTAGAATACTATGAAATAGCAACCTAAAAAGCAAATTCAGTCCAGCAGCCAAAATTAATTAAAGTAACGGATTGCATAGCACTTCAATGCATGTAGCAAGACTACAGAGAACCGAGAATCCAGCAATAAATCCAAGCCATGAGTATAACCAAACATTCCCCTAGCAAGTAACCCTGTATGATAGGACGGAAATGA
>NW_017073216.1:0-259 GCF_001483705.2 Eufriesea mexicana | reverse complement strand
CGCGGCACGTTATGTTTAGTTATTCAACGCTTGGTTATGTTCGGTTGTGTGTGGTTTGGTTAGGGCAGCTCTGGCTTATGTGCTATGCGCTGTTATTCGGTGGATTTCTGCGCTCCACATTGCTGTACTATGCTTTGCCCGTCTCCCTGGATGCCGGAAATAGAATCCTCGGCAGGATAGGATGAGTTTGGTCACGCTTGGCTTGGTAAGGTTGGTTACATTTGGTTAGGGTGGCATCGACTTTTGTGCTAAACACTGC
>NW_017073215.1:0-259 GCF_001483705.2 Eufriesea mexicana | reverse complement strand
ATAATTTTGCCAAATTTCATTCCGATCAACTGCGCAGATCATTTGAGAAATATCCCCTTTTCATTTAATTTTGATATTTTCTCTGCTTACCTTGGAAGTGAGATATTCGCCAGTGTAACATAAAATAAATGCTTCGCAATTGACAGCAATATAGTAGGGCAAGCATTTCATTATTAGTACAATCGTTTGCTCCATATGTATGGACTGTTGTTAATAAAAGATATTAACGAATTTTCAACTTTAATTAAATTGGCCATTA
>NW_017073214.1:0-259 GCF_001483705.2 Eufriesea mexicana | reverse complement strand
TTTCCTCCTTATTTATGCAATAAAGTTAGCTCACCACGGTATTAGTACAAAATGTCAATAAAAGTGATTTTTCCAGGAAGATTAAATAGCTTTGCAATGCCCATAGCACGCCAATAGATACTTTACTCCTTATACATGCAAGAAAGTTAGCTCACAACGATGTTCGTCGAAAATGTCAATAAAATCGAACTTTCCAGCCATATTCTGTAGCATTGCGACGGCTATAGAATGCCAATTGTATCCTTTCTCCTTATTTATG
>NW_017073213.1:0-259 GCF_001483705.2 Eufriesea mexicana | reverse complement strand
ACGTAACGTGTCAGGACCACTATTGCTGGCCACCCCAGGGTCAAGCACAGAATATTAGGGCCCGGTATAGCGCAGAAGTCCACCAAATAGCAGCGAATATCACAAATCTCATAGATACCCCATCACTACATGACATAAGCTGAAGCAACCACACGTAGAATAAATGAAACTAACGAGCCGAGGCCACCATTGCTGACCTTGCTAGAGGCAATCACAGCACACTTGATCACAGTAATATGAAGAAATCCACCGAATAGCA
>NW_017073212.1:0-259 GCF_001483705.2 Eufriesea mexicana | reverse complement strand
TATTAGAGGCGAGTAGGGCGCAGAGATCTATAGGATCGCAGTGTACAGCAGAAGAGTCAAATGTATCCAAAATAAACCCAAAACAAAATAACCTAACCTATCGTTGGGAGGCTCATCTTATAGTGCCGCAACCACTGTTGCTTGCCTCCCAGGTTCTAGCAGATTTGGTTACAGCAGAGTGGTCGGCAGGTACCCTCAGAATAACTGTGTATAGAACGCAAGCCAGAGCTACAGTAACCAATTCTATTCTAACCTAACC
>NW_017073211.1:0-259 GCF_001483705.2 Eufriesea mexicana | reverse complement strand
ATCGCTGTTCTGTGGATTTCTGCGCTCTACTGTGATATACTACGTTCTGCCTGGCCCTTCAGTAATGCCTCGTTTGTATATGTTATGTTGGTTTGGGCTATGTTTGGATTGATTTGACTATTCTGCTATACACTGCTATCTCATTGACTTCTGCGCTCTCCTGTGCGCTGCCACAACCTGCTTGTCTCTGTGGATTCCAGGAATAGTTCTTTCGGCATGTTAGGTTGAGTTATGTTACGTTTGGTTCGTCTAGGTGTGG
>NW_017073210.1:0-259 GCF_001483705.2 Eufriesea mexicana | reverse complement strand
TCTATAGCATAGCAATGCCTGTAGCACGCCAATAGAATCTTTCCATCTTATTTATGCAAGAAATATAGCTTACCACGATATTAGTCGAAAATATCATCAAAATTGAACTTTCCAGCCAGAATCTATGGCATTGCTGCGGCTATAGCACGCCATTGAATCTTTCCTCCTTATTAACGCAATGAAGTTAGCTCACCACGATATTGGTCGAAAATGTCAATAAAATTGAATTTCCCTTCCGGATTCTATAGCTTTGCAATGC
>NW_017073209.1:0-259 GCF_001483705.2 Eufriesea mexicana | reverse complement strand
ATTGACATTTTTGACAAATATCGTGGAGAGCTAACTATCTTGCATAAATAAGGAGGAAAGATGCTATTGGCGGCCTATAGCCATTGCAATGCACTGGAATCTGGCTGGAACGTTCAGTTTTATTGACAGTATCGACTAATATCATTGTGAGCTATTTTTCTTGCAGAAATAAAGAGTTTAGATTCTATTGGCGTGCTATAGACGTTGCAATGATATAGCATGTTGTTGGAAAATTCAATTTTATTGACATTTTCGATTA
>NW_017073208.1:0-259 GCF_001483705.2 Eufriesea mexicana | reverse complement strand
CCACCAATAGAGCACAATAGACGAAAGGTTATTCTGTCCAGGGATGATTTAAATTCCAAGTCAGGTCTAGTGTAACCAATGTATAGTACGGTTACGGCTAGAGAAATTTAAAATTGAGAGTGCGGTCGTTAATGCATCCATCAATAGTGTACTGTGGCCGTTGGATTGATGTATTCAATAATTATCACATTATATGGTAATTCTAGAGTGACAAGGGATGTATCCATTACCGCAAGGGACATTAACAACTAACACCGCA
>NW_017073207.1:0-259 GCF_001483705.2 Eufriesea mexicana | reverse complement strand
TCTTCCATTCACATTCCTCCAATATCTTTCTTCTTGTCGTCACATCAAGTTTATTTCTTCTCTTTCTCTCCTCCTCTCTCTCTCTCTTTCTCTCTCTCTCTCTCTCTCTCTCTCTCTGGTTCCTCTGTTTACTTTCCCCCTTTCGTGCATCCAGGAAAATCTACATACACTGCACGGTTGAAGTCTAACCATTCCGGATCACGCATGATACGCTGAATCGGCACAGGTATTCGAAGGATGCCATCATGCTAGCTATTTC
>NW_017073206.1:0-259 GCF_001483705.2 Eufriesea mexicana | reverse complement strand
ACCCGTACATCCATAAATTCGATCATGCATACGTCCATACGTCCATACATCCATACATCTATAGATCCATAAATCCATGCATCCATCCATACATCCATTCATCAGTACATCCATACATTCACCCATCCATTCGTCCACACACACATCCATACATCCATGCCTCGGCACAACCATATATTCTTACATACATACATCGATGCATACAAACATCCGTACATCCATAACGCAAATACGGCCATACATTCATACATCCATACAT
>NW_017073205.1:0-258 GCF_001483705.2 Eufriesea mexicana | reverse complement strand
GTGAATAGATCGCCTAACGCCTACAATCCAATGCAAGTACAGCCATCTACTTGCCAGAGAATATGTCTATTGAAAATCTGCAACCTGCTGTCGCTTGGTGATTATATCGCCTAACGCATTCAATCCAATGGCAAGTACAGTGATATACTTGCCAGAGAACAGGTCTATTCAAAATCTATAACCTGTTATAGCGTAGTGAATAGATGGCCTAACGCCTTCAATCCAATGGCAAGTACAGCCATCTACTTGCCAGAGGAT
>NW_017073204.1:0-259 GCF_001483705.2 Eufriesea mexicana | reverse complement strand
GATATTGTTCAAGAATGTCAATATAATTGAATTTTCTATTCAAATTGTACTGAATTGCAATAGTTATAGCAAAGCAAGGGAATGTTTTCACCTTATTTAGGTAAGAAAGTTAGCTCAGCCGAAATATTATTCGAATTTGTTAATGTAATTGTACTATCTGTCCAAATTCTATTGAATTGCAATGGCTATAGCAAAGCAATAGATTTTCTTCTCCTTATTTGTGATAAAAAGTTAGCTCGGCCGAAATATTATTCGAATT
>NW_017073203.1:0-259 GCF_001483705.2 Eufriesea mexicana | reverse complement strand
CTGTCCCAAACTAACCAATCGTGACATAACCAAACGTAACCTAACTGAATCTAACGTACCGCGTCCACTATCTCTAGACTCTCCACAGCCGAGCAGAACACATCGGAGGAGAATGGAGCACAGAAGTGGATAGAAACCGTGTGTATAGCAGAAAAGTCAAAGCTATCCGAAATTAGCCCAATCCAATCCTAAGCGTACGTAGCCTAAGTCAAAATAACGTACCGCGAACACCATTGCTGACCTCGCCAGGGCAAGGCAG
>NW_017073202.1:0-259 GCF_001483705.2 Eufriesea mexicana | reverse complement strand
AATAGACTTATTCTCTGGCAAATAGATGGCTGTACTTGCCATTGGATTGAAGGCGTTAGGCGAACTATTCACCAAGGCATAACAGGTTATAGATTTTGAATAGAACTATTCTCTGGCATGTCGATGGCTGTACTAGACATTGGTTGAATGCGTTATGCGACCTATTCACCAAGCTACAGCTGATTATATAATTAGGATAGACCTATTCTATGGCAAGTAGAAGGCTGTTCATGCCATTGGATTGAAGGCGTTAGGCGAT
>NW_017073201.1:0-259 GCF_001483705.2 Eufriesea mexicana | reverse complement strand
GAAGAGTTGTGATAAATTTAGAAAAAAGGAAATACTTTTCTTAACTATACTTAAGCTTTTCAGAGATATTAGTACATATGTATACGTTTAGTACTTTTTAAATTATGATTATTATACGTGAAGTGAAAATTAAAATCAGTTGAAGAATTATTCGTCGTAGAATCTTTCAATAATGGAAAACTGAATTGTTATTGGCATAAAAAATATTAAATAGAATTTTTTCCATTTCAAAAAATTCGTCCCTGAAGAGGTTAAGTGT
>NW_017073200.1:0-259 GCF_001483705.2 Eufriesea mexicana | reverse complement strand
TAGAAGTTCCCGTGACTCCTAAGTATCCCAGTGTCTAAGGCAGGGCCTGCTAAGCAAGTCTTAGCGATGAGTCCGCTAGTAGGCCCGAAACAAAACGCATCCCTTTCTTTTTCCGTCGCCCTTCTATCTGCTACCCCATCTATAGCAACGACGACCACGGGGATACCAGCAGACCAACACTACAGCAACAACAGTTCATCATCGAGCTAGACAGAGAGGACACTACCGCACTTAGCCAACCTTTCCCTTGGAGCCGGAA
>NW_017073199.1:0-259 GCF_001483705.2 Eufriesea mexicana | reverse complement strand
AATGTCAATAAAATTGAATTTTCCAGCAAGATTCTATAGCAGTCCAATGGCTATAACACGCCATCAGAATCTTTTCTCCTTATTTATGCAAGAAGGTTAGCCCACAATGATATTAGTCGAAAATGTCGATAAAATTGAACTTGCCATACAGATTCTATAGCGTTGCAATGCCTATAGCACGCCAATAGAACCTTTGCTCCTTATTTATGCAAGAAAGCTAACTCACAGCGATACCAGCCGAAAATGTAAATAAAATTAA
>NW_017073198.1:0-259 GCF_001483705.2 Eufriesea mexicana | reverse complement strand
TTGCTACAGCCTCCGCATTGCAACAGAATCTGTCGGAAAAGTTCGATTCTATTGACATTTTCGTCTCATATCGTCATCAGCAAGCTCACTGCATAAATAAGGAGAAAAGATAATATTGGTTTGATACAGCCGTTGAATTGCAGTAGTATCTGTCCGTTAAATTCAATTTTATTGACATCTTCGATTAATACCGCGATGAGCAGACTTTTCTGCGTAAATAGGGAGGGAAGATACTATTGGTTTGTTATAGCCATGGCAA
>NW_017073197.1:0-259 GCF_001483705.2 Eufriesea mexicana | reverse complement strand
GTGAGCTGACATACCTGCATAAATAAAGAGGAAAGATTCTACTGGCGAGCTATAGCCATTGCAGTGCTACTGAACCTGTCCGGAAAATGTAATTCCATTGACGTTTTCGACTAATATCGGGGCGAGCTAACTTTCTTGTATAAATAAGGAGGAAGGACACCATTGCCGTGCTATAGCCATTACAATGCTACAGAACCTGCCTCGAAAATTCAATTTTAATAACAATTTCGACTAATATCGATGTGTGGTATCTTTCGTG
>NW_017073196.1:0-259 GCF_001483705.2 Eufriesea mexicana | reverse complement strand
GTACGTTGGTCTACTATATTCCGCTCGACCCTGGTTACGGGAGAAGTAGTGGCCTTGGCAAGTCAGTTTGAGCTATGCTCTGATTGGCTGGGTTGGGTTTGGCAATGTTTGGCTAGGATAGCTCTGACTTTCCTGCCACATAGTGTTATTTGGTGGATTCCTGTGATCTACTCAGCTCTACAACATTCTGCTTGTTTCTGGGGAGGCAACGAGCAGTGTTCGCGGCACGTCACGTTGATCCACGCTGCATTTTACAGGG
>NW_017073195.1:0-259 GCF_001483705.2 Eufriesea mexicana | reverse complement strand
TTTGTATATTTTCATATGTTACATATACTTGAAACGAATGTCTTTGAAATATATATATATATATATAGATTGAATTACATTATTCGAATATGTATATTTTCATATATTACATGTATTTGAAATGAGATGAAAAATTTTATTAGATATGCATGTATGTATACAATTGAAGTGTTTATATATATACTACATAGAATGACATGTTATATATACAAGGTGTCCCAGCAGAATAAAACTTTTTGATTCGAAGCTATATATATAT
>NW_017073194.1:0-259 GCF_001483705.2 Eufriesea mexicana | reverse complement strand
GTTTATGTAAGGGTGCATGTATGCATGTATGTATGGATGTATTTATGGGAGTATGAATGTATGTATGATTTGATGTATGTTTTAATGTATGTATGGATGTATGTTTGCATGTATGTATGGATGGATGAGTGTATGGGTGGATGGATTTATGGATGTATGGGTGTGTGTATGTATGGATGGATGGATGGATGGATGCTTGGATGGATGGATGTATGGATGAATGGATGTATGTACGTATGGATGTTTGATTATAAGGAAA
>NW_017073193.1:0-259 GCF_001483705.2 Eufriesea mexicana | reverse complement strand
GCTATAGAATCAGGCTGGAAAGTTCAATTATATAGACGGTTTCGACTAATATCGTGGGGAGCATCCTTTTTTGCGCAATTAAGGATGGTAGATTCTATTGGCGTGCTATAGCCACTGCATTGCTATAGTGTCTGGCTGGAAAATTCAATTTTATGAAATTTACTTCTAATATCGCGGTAAGCTAACCTTCTTGCTCAAATAAGGAGAAAAGATTCGGTTGGCGTGCTATAGGCATTGCAATGCTACCTAATCTTGCTGG
>NW_017073192.1:0-259 GCF_001483705.2 Eufriesea mexicana | reverse complement strand
TAATTTGCAGCCACCGCGATTGCTGGCCTCCCCAGAGTAGAGCAGCGTATATTCGAGCACAGTAGAGCCCAGAATCCCACGGAATAACAATCTATGCCAATGAAGTCAAAGCTACCCAAACCTCACCCAAACAAGCATACCCAAGCCAAACGTAACATTACACAACCTAACGTGCCGAGCTCAGTATTTGTGGCCATCCAAGAGCCAAGCAGATCTCATTAGAGCACAGTATAACGCAGAAGTCCACCGAATTGCAGCA
>NW_017073191.1:0-259 GCF_001483705.2 Eufriesea mexicana | reverse complement strand
ATTTTATTGACATTTCCGGCTAATATCGTGGTGAGCTAACTTTCTTGCATAAATAAGGAGGAAGGATGCTTTTGGCGTGCTATTGCCATTGCATTGATATAGAATGTGCTTGGAAAATTCAATTTTGTTGACATTTTCGACTAATATCGTGGAGAGCTATTTTTCTTTCATAAACAAGGAGGAAGGATTCAATTGACGAGCTATAGCCGTCGCAATGCTGTCGAATATGTCTGGAAAATTCAATTTTGTTTACATTTTC
>NW_017073190.1:0-259 GCF_001483705.2 Eufriesea mexicana | reverse complement strand
TATTCTATTGGCGTGCTATAGCCATGTCAATGCTATACAATCTGGCTGGAAAATTCAATTTCAATTTAATTATCGACTACTATCGTGACGACCTAACTTTCTTGCATAAATAAGGACGATAGATACTATTGGCGTGTTATAGCCATTGAAATGCAGTTGAATCTGTCTGGAAAATTCAATATTATTGACGGTCACAACTAATATCGTGGTGGGCTAACTTTCGAGCATAAATAAGGAGGAAAGATACTAGTGGCGTGCT
>NW_017073189.1:0-259 GCF_001483705.2 Eufriesea mexicana | reverse complement strand
AATGACTTTTCCAGCCAGATTCTATAGCACTGCAGTGGTTATAGCACGCCAATAGTATCTTATCTCATTATTTTGGAGAAAAAGGTAGCTCACCATGATATCAGTCGAAAGTGTCCATAAAATCGAGTTTCCCAACCAGATTCCGTAGCATTGCAGTGGATATATAGCGCCAATAGGATATTTCTTCCTTATTTATGCAAGAAAGTTGGCTCATCACGATATTAGCCGAAAATGTCAATAAAATTTTTTATTCCAGCCA
>NW_017073188.1:0-259 GCF_001483705.2 Eufriesea mexicana | reverse complement strand
AACCTAGTATAGCTCAGCATAACGTGCCATGGCCGCTATAGTTTGCCTGCCCAGAGCCATGCACAATATACCAGACCACAGTAGAGCGCATGTATCCACCGCACTGAAGCGTATAGCACAAAAGTCGAACGAAACCTGACCTAACCCGGCCTAACCTAACCCATCCAAACGTAGTGTAACTCAACATAACGTGACATGCCCAATATGGCTGTCCTCGCCACAGTCAAGCAGAACATATTAGAGAACATTAGAAAGCAGA
>NW_017073187.1:0-259 GCF_001483705.2 Eufriesea mexicana | reverse complement strand
GTACTATTTGCTGCTATTCCTTGGATTTTTGCGCTTTATTGCGCTCTAATATGCTCTGCTTAGGCAGCGGTGGCCAGTAATAGTGGTCTGGGCACATTAGATTCAGTTAGGCCACGTTTCGTTAATTTAGGTTAGAATGGTTAGGTTAAGGTGTCTACGGCTTCTGGGCTATGTATTGCAATGCGGTGGATTTATTCGCACTGCTGTGCTGCAGTATATTCTGCATTTCGCTGCGTAGGCCAGCAATAATGGTCACGGC
>NW_017073186.1:0-259 GCF_001483705.2 Eufriesea mexicana | reverse complement strand
AACAGGATATAGATTTTGAATAGACCTATTCTCTGGCATGTAGATGGCTGTACTTGCCATTGGGTTGAAGTCGTTAGGCGGCCTATTCACCAAGCTATAACAGATCATAGATTTCGAATAGATCTATTCCCTAGCAAGTAGATGGCTGTACTTGCCACTGGATTGAAGGCGTTATGTGATCCATTCACCATGCTACAACAGATTATAAATTTTGAATAGACATATTCTCTGGCAAGTAGATGGCTGTTCTTACCATTGG
>NW_017073185.1:0-259 GCF_001483705.2 Eufriesea mexicana | reverse complement strand
GTTAGGATATCTTTGACTTCTGTTCTGTACACTGTAATACGGTTGACATCTGCACCCTACTGTGGTCTAGTATGTTCGGCTTGGCTCTGGGGACGCCAATAATAGTGGTCTCGGCACATTGGATTGAGATACGATACGTTTCGTTGTTCCATGTTAGTTTTGGCTAGGCTTGGATTGTTTCGACTTTTCTGCTGTACACTGCGGTTCTATGTATTTCTGCGATCTACTCTCCTCTAATATGCTCTGATTGACACTGTGG
>NW_017073184.1:0-259 GCF_001483705.2 Eufriesea mexicana | reverse complement strand
CCATCCACTTGCCAGAGAATTGGTCTTTTCAAAATCTATAATACGATGTAGCTTGGTGAATAGATCGTCTAACGCCTTCAATCCAGTGGCAAGTATGTCCACCTACCTGAAAGAGAATATGTCTATTCAAGATATATTATCTTTTATAGCAGGGCGATTAGATAGCCTAAAGCCTTCAATACAATGGCAAGCACATCCATCTACTTGCCAGAGAATAGGTCTATTCAAAACCTATATCCTGCTATAGCATGGTGAATAG
>NW_017073183.1:0-259 GCF_001483705.2 Eufriesea mexicana | reverse complement strand
GCGGTGAGCTACCTTTCCCGCATAAGTAATGAAGAAAGATCATATTGGCGTGCTATAGCCATAGCAATGCTATAGAATCTGGTAGGAAAATTCAATTTTATTGACAGTTTCGACTTATGTCGCGGTAAGCTACCTCTCCCGCATAAATCATGAAGAAAGGTCCTATTGGCGTGGTATAGCCATTGCAATGCTATATAATCTGGCTGGAAAATCCAGTTTTACTGACATTTTCGACTAAAATCCTGGTGTCCTATCTTTC
>NW_017073182.1:0-259 GCF_001483705.2 Eufriesea mexicana | reverse complement strand
ATGTATGGGTGTGTGGATATATGGATGTGTGGATGGCTGCATGTATGGATGGATGGATGTGCGTATGTATGGATGTATGTATGTATGGATGTAGGATTGTATGGATGTATTTGAGTTATGTATGTATGGATGTATTGATGTACGCATGTATGGATGTATGGATGCATGGATGTATGGATATGTGGGTGGATGAATAGATGGGTGGACGGGCGGAAGAACGGATGTACGTATGGATGTATGTAAGGGTTTATGCATGCAT
>NW_017073181.1:0-259 GCF_001483705.2 Eufriesea mexicana | reverse complement strand
ACATCCACGCATACGCACATCCATACATTCGTACATACATGCATCCACACATCTCTGCACCAATACATCCATCCATCCATACGTCTGTGCATCGACACATACATCCTACCATACATCCATCCATCCATGCTCCCATCCATCCATCCATGTAACCCATCATCCACCCATCCATCCATCCACACATACATAAATCCTATCATCCTTACTTCCATCCATCGATACTTCCATCCATTCACACATCCATACATATATGCATACC
>NW_017073180.1:0-259 GCF_001483705.2 Eufriesea mexicana | reverse complement strand
TCGGTCCGTATCTGTGCCCTGCGTTGCTCTACTGACATCTGCTTGTTTCTGGAGTGGGGCAGCTGTAGCAGTCGAGGCACTCATGGTTGAGTTAGGTTACGTGTGGTTAGGTTAGGTCAGGTTAAGTTGGATAGGATGGCTCTGACTCCTGCGTTATACACCGCTGTCCGGTGGATTTCTGCGCTTCACTGAGCTCCAATATGCGCAGCTCGGCTCTGGCGGATTAGCAATCGCTGTCACGGCACGTTTGGCAGTGAAA
>NW_017073179.1:0-259 GCF_001483705.2 Eufriesea mexicana | reverse complement strand
GGCTATGGTAACTTCTACTTTTGTGATGTACACTGATATTTGGTGGGTTTCAGCGCTCTGCTGTGCTATAGTATGTCCCTCTTGGCTCTGGGGATGGCTGTAATATGTGCCTCGGCCTGTTTGGTTGAGTTAGGCTTAGTTTGATGACGGTAGCATAAGATTGTATGCTGTACACTGCAGTAAGGTGGATTTCTGAGCTGTGTTGTGCTTTAGTATGTCCTGCTTGGCTTTGAGGAGGGCAGCGATATCGATCTCGGCA
>NW_017073178.1:0-259 GCF_001483705.2 Eufriesea mexicana | reverse complement strand
AATTGGTATCGTTTCACAAAAAACAATTTTTAGAAAACGATGCCAAGCTAAGAGCTACGCACTCGATTTAAGATATTTTCTATCTATCATAAATTTTTAAACGGACGCTATCTGTATACCTATTTCTAAGGACAAATTGACAGGTAAAGGAATCCACGTGCCTTTTTTCTCTAACGATTAGTTTAATTTAAAAACTATTATATATTATATTAACAGTCTTAATGTAAGTTAACTAAATCTGTTACCATCGTATAATTGG
>NW_017073177.1:0-259 GCF_001483705.2 Eufriesea mexicana | reverse complement strand
CTACAATTCAGCGGACATCTGCGAACTGCTGTGCTCTAATATTCCCTACCTGGCTCTGGTAATGCAAGCAATTGTGTACTCGGCACGTTGGGCTGTGTTATGTTACGACCGGTCAGGTTATTTTGGATAGGTTTTGATAGGGCAGCTCGGACTTTTGTGCTATACACTGCTATTGCTAGGACTTCTGCGCTCTACGTGGCTCTAGTATATTCTGCTTGGCTCTGTAGACGCCAGCGGTAGTCGTCTCGACACGTTCGTT
>NW_017073176.1:0-259 GCF_001483705.2 Eufriesea mexicana | reverse complement strand
TGATGTCCAGGAAGTGCCTCGTCCAGAAACCGGGGTACCTAGACCGTGCTCTACCCGGAAAGGACCTGAAAATTCGCGCAGTGCCCCTTTTATATGAGCCACGATCGGTTTCCGAAATTGTCCAATAATTTCCGAATTTTGCTGATTTCGCTAGTAATTACTTTTTTACCATAATAGTCGATATTTTCTTACCTTTTTCAATTTCTACTGTAAATTTGTGATTCGGGTTATTTGTTATTTACAATATAAATTAGACGTT
>NW_017073175.1:0-259 GCF_001483705.2 Eufriesea mexicana | reverse complement strand
TGTTAACAAAGTAAACTAATTGTTAATTAAACATGTTGGTGTAATTATTATGAAATGATATACTAAACTAAAAGGTAAATAACTGCAATGTATATGTACGATTTTAATAAATAAAATATATTTGTTATATAATTTATTGTATATAGAGAAAAATTAAATTAATTGTAAAATCATATATTATGATTACATTCTTTGTCCTAAATTGGTGATAATTAAATTTAATATTAAAATATTGTATATTTCTTTTATAGAAGAAAAT
>NW_017073174.1:0-259 GCF_001483705.2 Eufriesea mexicana | reverse complement strand
GTGTATATAATTTTTGTAACATAAGTTCCATTTCAAAACGCACACTTAATACTATGAATTGGAAGTCTTTAAGTGTACATAACCATTCAATGCAATTGTATTGAATTATATTTAATTATATTCAGTTAAACCTGAAGACCTGGCATGAATGTTGCCACAAAGTAATATTTGCTATATTTACAATAATGATCGTTGGGGAAATTATTTGGTCATAACCTGAAATAGTATTGCTGGTTGTTATGTTTTTTTAATGAATTGA
>NW_017073173.1:0-259 GCF_001483705.2 Eufriesea mexicana | reverse complement strand
GTAGCCTATCCTAACCTAGCCAAACGTATTATATCCAAACGTAACTGATATTCATCTATTTTGTTGGGACCACCACTGCTGGCCTGCGAAGATACAGGCAGAATGTCCTGCATTTGAATTGTCCTGAATACAGGCATTTTAGTAAATGGCTCAAAAGCCGTAGATATCCTAGCATAATCAGGGCGAACTAAGCCTGACCAAACGCAGCATATCTCAAAATAACGTGCCGCGACCACTGCACCTGGTCTCCCCGTAGCCA
>NW_017073172.1:0-259 GCF_001483705.2 Eufriesea mexicana | reverse complement strand
ATTGAACTTTCCAGCCAGATTCAGTAGCATTGTGACGGCTATAGCAAGTGAATTGAATCTTTCGTCCTTATATGAGCAAGAAAGTTTGCTCACCACGATATCAGTCGATAATGTCAGTAAAATTGAATTTACCAGCCAGATTCCATAGCATTGCAAAGACTATAGAACGCAAATTGAATCTTTCCGCCTTACTTATGCAAGGATGTTAGCTCACCACGATATTAGTCGAAAGTGTCAATAAAATTGTATTTTCCAGCCT
>NW_017073171.1:0-259 GCF_001483705.2 Eufriesea mexicana | reverse complement strand
TAAATAAGGAGGAAAGACTATATTGGCGGGCTATAGCCGTTGCAATGCTATCGAAGCTGGATGTAAAATACATTTTTATTGACATTTTCGGCTAATATCGTGGTGAGCTACCTTTCTCGCATAAATATGGAGGAAAGATTCTATTGGCGTGTTATAGCCACTGCAATGCTTTGAAATCTGGTTGGAATATTCAATCTTATTGACATTTTCGACTAATAACGTGGTGAGCAAACCCACTTGTGTAAATAAGGAGGAAAGA
>NW_017073170.1:0-259 GCF_001483705.2 Eufriesea mexicana | reverse complement strand
TATCATACCCAAACGCAACCGAACCAAACCTAACGTGCCTGGACCACTGTTGCTGGCCCCCCCATGCCCAAGCAGGACATATTGGAGGAGAGGAGAGAGCAGATGCCAATATAAAAGCAGTGCATAACAGAAAGGTCGAAGCTATCCTAGCCAGGCCCAAACCAGCCTAACCTAACCAAACGTAACATAACTCGAACAAATGTGCCGAAACCTACATTGCCGGCAGCTCCAGAGACAGGCAGAGCGTATTAGAATACAG
>NW_017073169.1:0-259 GCF_001483705.2 Eufriesea mexicana | reverse complement strand
CATACAAACATCCATACATACATCCATGCATACATCCGTCCATACATCCATCCACTCATACACCCATCCATCCATACATTCATACATATATAGATCCATAAGTCCATACATCCGTACATTCATACACTCGTACATTCACACATACATACATCCATACATTCATACATCCATACATTCATACATCCATACATCCATCCATACATCTATACATACATCCATAAATACATCCATCCATTCACCCATCCGTAAATCCATTCTT
>NW_017073168.1:0-259 GCF_001483705.2 Eufriesea mexicana | reverse complement strand
TTGGTCATGTTCGTATAGGTTAGCTTCGACCGTTGTGCTATGCACTGCGAATCTATGGATTTCCGCTCCCTACTCTCCTCTAATATGTGCTGCTTATCTCTGGGTAAGCCATTAACACTTATCTCGGCACCTCACGTTGAGTTACGCTACGTACGGTCACGTTTGGTTAGGACCTGTTGGGATAGGGTATCTTCCACTATTGTGCTGTACACTGGAATGCGGTGGGTTACTGCTCTCTACTGTGCTCTAGTATATGCCG
>NW_017073167.1:0-259 GCF_001483705.2 Eufriesea mexicana | reverse complement strand
GCACTTCAGGTTGGACTATGTTGCGCTTGGTTCTGTTACGTCCTGCTAGGTTAACTTTGACTATTGCACTGAACACTGCTATTCGGTGGAGTCCCGCGTTCTTCATTGCTCTACTGTAATCTGCTCGAATCTGGCGAAGCGAGCAATAGCTGTGGCGGCTGGTTAGGTTGAGTTATATTACGTTCGGTAGGGTTAGGTTAGGTTAGGTCAGGTTAGGCTAACCTCGTCCAGGGTAGCTCTGACTTTCGTGCTATACAAT
>NW_017073166.1:0-259 GCF_001483705.2 Eufriesea mexicana | reverse complement strand
CCTAACCTATGCTAACCAAACGTAACCTAGCTCAACATAGCGTGCAGCGACTACTATTGCTGGTCCAGACAGGGCCAAGCAGAATACAGTAGAGCCCTGTGGATCGCAGGAACTCACCAAAAAGCAGTGTATGACGCAAAAGTCAAAGCTCCTCTTTTTTCACGTGGGAAAAGTCTTCCAAATATACCCGGGCCCGCTAAGGCAGGTGGCTGGGCTAGGCGGGATTGTAACCCGCTGAAACCCCCACGGTGACCAGCCC
>NW_017073165.1:0-259 GCF_001483705.2 Eufriesea mexicana | reverse complement strand
TTTTCGGCTATACACTGCTATTCTATGGATTCCTGCTCTCTACACTCCTCTAATATGTTCTGTCTGGCCCTGGGAAAGACTGCAAGTGTGGTCTCGGCACCATACGCTGAGATAGACAACGCGTGGCACGTATAGGTTATTTCATGTTAGGTACGATTTTCTATACTTTTTCGCTTTATACCGCAAAGCGACTGATTTCGGTGACCGACTGTGCTCTTGTATATTCTGCTTGGCTCTGGGGAGGTCAGCAGTAGTGGGC
>NW_017073164.1:0-259 GCF_001483705.2 Eufriesea mexicana | reverse complement strand
CCTCCTAAGAGCAGACTATAACACTAAAGTCGAAGCTGCCCAAGCCTAACACAAACCAACAAAGCAGAGCCAAACATAGCATAACTCAACCTAACATGTCGAGACCGCCATTACTGCCCATCCCAGAGTCAAGCAGGGCATTCTGGAGCACAGCAGAGCGCAGGGATTCTACGAGAAGCAGTTTACAGTACGAAAATTGAAGCTACCCTGACCTAACCTGGCCTAACCCAGCATAACCGAACGTAACCTGGCACAATGT
>NW_017073163.1:0-259 GCF_001483705.2 Eufriesea mexicana | reverse complement strand
GCCAAGCTCAGCCTAACACGACGAGACCACTATTGCTGGCATCCACAGAGTCAAGCAGAATGTACTAGAACCCAGTACGGCGTAGAAACCACCGCATTGCAGTGAATAGCACTCAGGCCGTAGATATGCCATACTAACCTGACCTAACCTAACCTAACCGAACACAGTATAACTCAAAATGACGTTCCGCGACCATTGCTCCTGGCCTCCCCAGAGCCAAACGGAATGTAGTAGAGCACTGCAGACCACAGAAATCCAC
>NW_017073162.1:0-259 GCF_001483705.2 Eufriesea mexicana | reverse complement strand
CATCCATCCATGCATCCATCGTTCCATTCATATATCCAACCATTCATCCATACATACGTACATTGATAAATCCATACATTCGTACATCCAAACACTCGTACACCCATACCTGCAAACATACATACATCCACAAACCCGTCCAACCATACAACCATCCATCCGTACATACATGCATACGTACATCCGCACATACATACATACGCCCACACACATCCATACATACATCTATCCATACATAAATACATACATCCATACACAC
>NW_017073161.1:0-259 GCF_001483705.2 Eufriesea mexicana | reverse complement strand
ACAAAGTTTCGTCTGGTGATTAAAGAAATTGACAATTTATTGCACCTCGAAGATCATCGAAGTGATGTGGGGAGTTGATTCGAAGATCTTCTATGATTAGATTTGTTTATTATGAACAGATAGACAATCTAATTTCACATTGCAATTTACATAATTAAAGAAATTGACAATTTCTAGGACTTTAGACAGTTTAAGCGTAGAGCATTTGGATCTAGGGTTTTTAATCTAGGGTTTTCGTCACTGGCGACTAGAAGAATCG
>NW_017073160.1:0-259 GCF_001483705.2 Eufriesea mexicana | reverse complement strand
TCTGCGTTCTACTATGCTCTAATATGTTCCGCTCGGCTCTATAGAGGCAAGCAATAGTGGTCTGGGCGCGTTAGGTTCTGTTAGGCTACGTTTGCATATTACAAGTTTGGCTATGTTAGGACAGAATAGATTTGACCATTGTGCCATTCACTGCTATTCCGAGGACTTCTGCGCACTAATGTGCTCCAACAGGATACTCTTGGCTCTGGTGAGAGCAGCAATAGTGGACATGTCACCTTAGGTTTAGTTAGGTTACGTT
>NW_017073159.1:0-259 GCF_001483705.2 Eufriesea mexicana | reverse complement strand
TACTTTTAAAAATGGGAAATACGTGAATTTAAGTAACCTAATATAAAAATTTGGTGCAATTTGTTATGAGGAATCTATTTCCCAAAATAGATAACACGCCCAAAATTATCTTAACCTAGATTATAATTATTCATTATTAACTTTTTCTTGAACCCGTATTAAATCTAAAATTTTCAAGACTCAGTATTATTTTTTAAAATTCAGTACTTCCTCTCATAGCAATATATAGAATATATCAGAACGATTGAAAACAAATGAC
>NW_017073158.1:0-259 GCF_001483705.2 Eufriesea mexicana | reverse complement strand
TAATCAGAAGACAAGGCCAAGTGAACTGGACACTCTCGAATTGGTACACACTAATTCAATATATTCTAACGATTCCATTACAATCCTCTCACGACTCTGCAAGGACTCTTAACTACCTCGTGAATGCATTCTCATGACTATGTGCCTGTGGGGATCTTTGCTATAGTGTCTCTGAAGAGATGAAAAGGAAGAGTCGAAGACAGTTTAGTATGAAGTAGAAATATGAATGTTCTTCACGAAGATTCCTTTTCTCACTACG
>NW_017073157.1:0-259 GCF_001483705.2 Eufriesea mexicana | reverse complement strand
TTCATCGACGAAGGTGACGAGGAGCAGTACCAGTTGTTGGACCAACGATGGGAAGAGGGACTGTAGCTGCTCCGTCGTCGACAAGATCTCTTCAGTTCGGAAATGCACGAGCATGCGCCTCAACGGTTTAACAGGTGCGCGAATCATTTGGTTAGGGTTTCGGGTGGATGTGCTAGTGATTCTGCTTTTCCAGAAGTCGATAGAACTATGGAAGGCCTTTTTAATTGCGACTCTGGTTTAAGGAAATCTTTGAGGATTT
>NW_017073156.1:0-259 GCF_001483705.2 Eufriesea mexicana | reverse complement strand
AAACCCTCCGAACAACAGTGTATATCACGTGAGCTAAAGTTAACCAAACATAACCCAGGTTAATATAACCTAACCATACGAAGCCTCACTCAACCTAACTTGAGGAGATCACTACTATTGGCGTCGCCATAATGCAAGCAGAATGTGATAGCGCAGAGTAAAGCGCAGAGCTAAATAGGATAGCGGTGTGTTGCAAAATGGTCATGGCTATTGCAGCCTAGCAGAACCAAACCCAGGACAACATAACGTATTCTGTCTC
>NW_017073155.1:0-259 GCF_001483705.2 Eufriesea mexicana | reverse complement strand
AGCGAAGAAATCCACCGAAAAGCAGTGTATAACACAAAAGTCGAAGCCATTCTAGCCAAACGTAACCTAACCTAACAGAACCGAGCGTAACCGAACGCACCCCATCGTGCCACGGCGGTTATTGTTGGTTTCCCTGCTATCGAGCATAGTATAGTTGATCTGTGGGGAGCGCAGCAATACACCGGATGGCAGTGTACAGCACAAAAGTCAAAGCCATACACTCCTAAGCTAACAAATCGCGACGAAGCCAAACGCAACA
>NW_017073154.1:0-259 GCF_001483705.2 Eufriesea mexicana | reverse complement strand
TGATGAGACCACTATTACTGGACTACACAGCGCCAAGCAGGACGTACTGGAGCGCCATAGAACGCAGATATCCACAATACTGCAGTGCAAGGAACAAAAGTAAAATATACCCTAACCCAAAATGGCCGAACCTGACTAACCAAACGTTGTGTAACCCACCATAGCGTGACGAGGACAATATTGTTGGCCCACCCAGATCCGGGAAGATTGTGCTATGGCACAGTGGAATGCTGAAATCCTCCGAACAGCTGTGTATAGC
>NW_017073153.1:0-259 GCF_001483705.2 Eufriesea mexicana | reverse complement strand
TAATTTTAAATTCGAGATATTAATTAACAACGATCTTTAGAATCCGATTAAATAGCGACTGAGAGGCGCTTCTCGAGTGCAAAGGGTTAATACCACACGTCGTGCCTTAATAAATTAATTTATTATTTATTTATTTCAAATAACGTCTATAGAATTTAGAAAATACTCTTGTTAGATTCTAAATACATACGTTTTGCATTGTCATACTTTTTATACGTGAATGTAGTCTTATAAAACGTTAAAAAATAAAGTCTCGTGT
>NW_017073152.1:0-259 GCF_001483705.2 Eufriesea mexicana | reverse complement strand
GGCGTGCTATTGAGATTGCAATGTCGAAGGATCTGGCTGGAAAGTTCAAATTGACATTTTTACTAATATCGTGGAAAGCTAACTATCTTGCATAAGCAAGGTGCAAAGAGTCTATTGGCGTGCTATAGCCATTGCAATGCAGTACAATTTGGCAGGAGAACTCAATTTTATTGAGATTTCTGACTAATATCGTGGAGAGCTAACTTTCTTGCATAAATAAGGACGAAAGATTCTATTGGCGTGCTATAGCCATTTCAAT
>NW_017073151.1:0-259 GCF_001483705.2 Eufriesea mexicana | reverse complement strand
TGAAGAATTGAAATGGAAAATATGATTCCATTTTAAAACATATTTTATTAATAAATTATTTTTTAAAATAATAGTGATTTCTCTATACATTTTATAAAATACAAAAAGTGCAAATAATAATTATTTAATAAACACAGTTACGTGATATAAAATTATCATCACATCCATTTATTTATTCATTCCATTTATTATCATTTCCATTTATTATCAAAAATATGAAATAAAGAAGCAACGTATACTACACAACATAAGATACATT
>NW_017073150.1:0-258 GCF_001483705.2 Eufriesea mexicana | reverse complement strand
GGTGAGCTAGCTTCCTGGCATAAGTATGGAGGAAAGGTACCTTTGGCGTGCTATAGCCACTGTAGTGGTGTGGAATCTGTCCAGAAAGTTCAATTTTATTGACATTTTCGACTAATATCATGGAGAGCAAGCTTTTTTGCATAAACATGGAGGAATGATCCTTTTGGCGCCCTATAGCCATTGCAATTCAGTAGGATCTGGTTGGAAAGTTCAATTTTATTGACATTTTCGACTAATGTGGTGAGTTAACATTCTTGA
>NW_017073149.1:0-259 GCF_001483705.2 Eufriesea mexicana | reverse complement strand
GCTTGGTGAATAGGTCGCCTGACGCCTTCAATCCAGTGGCAAGTACTGCCATCTACTTGCCAGGGGATAGGTCTACCCAAAACCAATTGCCTGTTATAGATTGGTGAATATATCGCCTAACGCCTTCAATCCAATGGCATGTGCAGACATCTACCTGCCAGAAAATAGGTCTATGCAAAATCTATAACATGTTGTTGCTTGGTGATTAGGTAGCCTAACGCCTTCAATCCAATGAAAAGTAGAGCCATCTATTAGCCAG
>NW_017073148.1:0-259 GCF_001483705.2 Eufriesea mexicana | reverse complement strand
GTTTACGTTTGGTTAGGTTATGTTAGGACAAGTTTGGTTAGGATAGGTCTGACTTTCGCGCTACACAGTGCTATTCGGTGGACTCCTGCACACTGATGTGCTCTATTCTAACGTGCTTGGCCCTGTGGAGTCTAGCAAATGTCGTCGCTTCACGTTACGTTGAGCATTGCTACGTTGTGTAAGGTTACGTTTGTTAGGGTTAGGGCTGGATATGTTTAACTTTTCTGCAGTACACGGCGATTCTTCTGCTTTCTGCGAA
>NW_017073147.1:0-259 GCF_001483705.2 Eufriesea mexicana | reverse complement strand
TTACAGAGAGTATGATTTTAACGTATAGTAAAAGGCGTAAGTCGCAATACCCGATTTGCTTTGTTGACCAAGGAATGCCTAAAATGTTGCGCTTCTTACCGCCATGATGTTTGCTAGGCGAACTACCAAAATGGCGAACTGGACGCTTTCCTCCCGAATTTTCAAACTCGATTCTCTCGAAAACGAAGCGTCATAAGAAAAAACTTTATTCTACATTTTCAACTCAGTTTTATGCGAGGAATCACCTCGTTACCGGTTT
>NW_017073146.1:0-259 GCF_001483705.2 Eufriesea mexicana | reverse complement strand
AAGATACAGTTAGCGTGCTATAGCCGTCGGAATGCTATAGAATCTGTCTGGAAAGTTCAATTTCGTTGACGTTTTCGACTAATATCCTGGTGAGCTAACTTTCTTGCGTAAACAAGGAGGAAAGGTTCTATTGGCGAGCTGTAGCCTTTGCAATGCTTTAGAATGTGGCTGGAAAACTCAATTTTATAGACATTTCCGACTAATATTGTGGTGAGCTAACTTTTTTGCATAAATAAGGAGGAAAGATACTATTGGCGTG
>NW_017073145.1:0-259 GCF_001483705.2 Eufriesea mexicana | reverse complement strand
TATGATTCAATTGGCGTGCTATAGCCGTCGCAATGCTATAGAATGTGGCAGGAAAGTTCAATTATGTTGACATTTTCGACTAATGTGGTGGCGAGTTATCTTTCTTGCATAAACAAGGGTGGAAAGATCCTATTGGCGAGCTGTAGACATTACAACGCTATAGAAACTGGATGGAAAATTTAATTTTATTGACATTTTCAACCAATAACGCGGTGAGCTAGCTTTCTTGAATAAATAGGGAGAAAAGATTCTGCTGGCG
>NW_017073144.1:0-259 GCF_001483705.2 Eufriesea mexicana | reverse complement strand
GGCGAACTATTCACCAAGCTATTACAGATTATAGATTTTGAATAAAACTATTCTTTGGCAAGTAGATGGCTGTATTTACCATTTAGTTGGAGGCGGTAGGCGATCTATTCACGAAGCTATAACAGGTTATAGGTTTTGGATAGACCTATGATCTGGCAAGTAGGTGGCAGTACTTGCCATTGGATTCAAGGCGTTGTGCGATCTATTCACCAAGCTATAACAGACTATAGATTTACAATAGGCCTCTTCTCTGGCAGGT
>NW_017073143.1:0-259 GCF_001483705.2 Eufriesea mexicana | reverse complement strand
TCTACTCTGGGGTGGCCATTAATATTGTCCGCGGCACGTTAGGTTGTGGTAGGCTACGTTTGGATGGACCATGGATGCTTGTGTTATGTTCTGACAGCTTCCACTTTTCTGCTACACACTGTGATTTCATGGACTTCTGCGCTCTAGTCTCCTCTAGTATAATCCGCTTGGCTCTGGGAAGGCCAGAAATAGTTGACTAGGCACGTCAGTTTGGGCTAGGTTACATTCGGTCATGCTATGTGTGTATAGGTTAGGCTAG
>NW_017073142.1:0-259 GCF_001483705.2 Eufriesea mexicana | reverse complement strand
AGCCATCTACTTGCCAGAGAATACGTCTATTCAAAATCTATAACCCGTTATAGCTAGGTGAATTGATCGCCTAACGCCTTCAATCCAATGGCAAGTACGGCCGTCTACTTGCCAGAGAATAGGCCTCTTCAAGATCTATAATCATTTACTGCTTGGTGAATACATCGCTTAACGCCTTCAATCCGATGGCAAATAAAGCCATCTACATGCCAGAGAATATGTCTATTCAAAATCTATAATCTGTTATGGCTTAGTGAAT
>NW_017073141.1:0-259 GCF_001483705.2 Eufriesea mexicana | reverse complement strand
ACATCCATACATACATCCTTACATACAACCGTAAATACATCCATACACACATTCATACAACCATACATACATGCATTTATACATCCATACACCCATACATTCTTACATAAACACATCCATACATGAATCCATCCTTACATCCATCCATCCACACATCTATAAATCCTCACATCCATACATCCATTAATCCCGCCACCCGTACTTCCATCCATCGATACTTCCATCCATCCATACATACATACATATATAAATCCATATA
>NW_017073140.1:0-259 GCF_001483705.2 Eufriesea mexicana | reverse complement strand
ATGTCTCGTTGACATCTCTACGATTATGTTATTGATCCGTGATTTATGGTTGGGTTCTTGTTGCAAAGATAATTTTAGCTGGAGTCAAAACTTAATCTAGTTTATGAGATATAAGTTCCTGTGTAATGTATTTATATAAACATTCTATGGGAGTTGGGGAGTTTGACTGACTCTGTCAGGAGTCGGGTACAGCAGCAGATGTATGTTAGAGTCGGTCAGTCTCTCAGGAAAGGCATTAGAAGAAATATTTATCTTCCTT
>NW_017073139.1:0-259 GCF_001483705.2 Eufriesea mexicana | reverse complement strand
TGCAATTCGGTAGATTTCTGCGCTTTACGTTGCTCTGCCATGCTCAGCTCGATTCTGGGGAGGTCAGCAGTTGTGTCCGCGGCACGTTATTTTGAGATATTTTACATTTGGCTATGTTACGGTTTGTCAAGTTGGGAAATGTTGGCTTTAGCTTTTGTGGTGTGCATTGCTATTCGGTTGATTTCTACTCTCAACTGTGCTCTAGTTTATACTGCTTGGCTATGGGGCTGCCAGCAGTATCGGTCTCGGCTCGATAGTC
>NW_017073138.1:0-259 GCF_001483705.2 Eufriesea mexicana | reverse complement strand
TCGAACTCTCGTTGTAACCTACTCTCGAACTCTCATTTTAACATTGCAACTCTGATTCTAACGTTCTCAGTCTAACACTCTACAACTCCGATTCTAACACTCTAACTTTCGCATCATCCCATTTACACTCATTCATACTTCGCATTGCTAAACGCTCGAAGCTTCTCGAAACGTTTCCCGAAATCGTCACAAATCTGCAGCTCGGCCCACAGTACCATTTACTCAAAACCTCTCCGTTCGTAAAGGGTTAATTTATACT
>NW_017073137.1:0-259 GCF_001483705.2 Eufriesea mexicana | reverse complement strand
CACCCATCCATACATCCATATATACATCAATACATACATGCATACATACACCAACACATTCGTCAATACATACATCCATATATACATCCATAATTCCATACATTCAACCACCCACACATCCATACATCCATGCATCCGTACATCCATACATCCATACATATATACATCCATACAACAATCCGTCCTTCCATCCATCCATCCATCCATCCATACGTCCATACATACATCAATACTTACATCCATACATACAGCAATACAT
>NW_017073136.1:0-259 GCF_001483705.2 Eufriesea mexicana | reverse complement strand
CTACTCCCTCCTAACGTAACCAATCGTATCATAACCAAACGTAACTTAGCTCAAACCAACGTGACTCGGCCACCATTACTGGCCTCCGCAGAGCCAAGCAGAACACATCAGTGGAGAGAAGGGAGTAGAAATCCTTAGAATCGCAGTGTACATCGGAGGAGTTAGAGATACCCAAACCTCTCCCGAGCAAGCAGACGGTAACCAAACGTAGCATAACACAACCTGATTTGCCGAGACAACCAATAAGAGCACTGCAGGC
>NW_017073135.1:0-259 GCF_001483705.2 Eufriesea mexicana | reverse complement strand
CTCACCACGATATTAGCCGAAAATGTCAATAACATTGTATATTCCAGGCAGATTCTAGAGCACTGCATTCGCTATAGCACGCCAATAGAGTCTTTCCACCTTATTTATCGATGAAAGTTAGCTCACGAAGATATTAGTCGAAAATGTAAAAAAATTGAATTTTCCACCCAGATACTATAGCATTGCAATGGCTATTGCTGGCCAATAGAATCTTACCTCTTTATTTATGCACGAAAGCTACCTCACCACGATATTAATC
>NW_017073134.1:0-259 GCF_001483705.2 Eufriesea mexicana | reverse complement strand
TAGGGTAGGATAGCCTTGACTTTTGTGCTATGCTCCTATTGTGGGTGGATTCTGCGCTCTACACTGTTCTAATATGCTCTGCTTGGCTCTGAGTGTCCAGCAATAGTGATCGCGGCACGTTATGTTGGGTTGGATTACGTTAGGCTACTGTTTCTGCGGACGCCAGCAGTGTGCTCTCGGCACGTTTGGTTGAGTAATGTTGCGTTCGGTTATGGTAGCATTGGTTATGCTTTGTTAAAAGAGATTTGACTTTTGTGCT
>NW_017073133.1:0-259 GCF_001483705.2 Eufriesea mexicana | reverse complement strand
ACATACGTTTGCATTTCGACCTCTTCCTTAGTAGTGTTTCGATTCCTGTTTCATCCAGTGTTTTAGGCAGAGGACTACATAAGAGGTGTGATAAATACAAATACCAAATAAAAGAACAGTGTCTATTTCATGACGGTGAGTAGGAATTCCAGGCACCTTCAAGCTAGTGTCAATGCTGCATCTCGTTTGCAATTCGTCAACTTTCTGCTATACTTGATTCAAAATCTTTAGATATTTGATATTTTATACACTGTACAGT
>NW_017073132.1:0-259 GCF_001483705.2 Eufriesea mexicana | reverse complement strand
TAGGTTAGGATAGCTGTGTCTTTTCTGCTACGCACTGCTATTCTATGTAGTTCTGCGCTCTTCCTTGCGCTACCGCACTCTGCTTTTCCATGTGCACGCCAGGAATAGTGCCCTGGGCACGTTCGCTTTAGCTATGTTACGTTATGTTAGATTAGGTTTGGGCAGGCTACGTTAGGGTATCTTTGACTCATGTGCTATACACTGCCAGTCTATGGACTACTGCACGCTACTCTCCTCTAATATTTCCAGCTTGGCAATG
>NW_017073131.1:0-259 GCF_001483705.2 Eufriesea mexicana | reverse complement strand
TGGACGTATGTATGTATGGATGAATGCATGTATGGATGTATGGATGTATGGACGTATGGACGTTATGGTGTATGAATTTATGGATGTACGGGTTATGGTTGTATGCATGGATGTATGGATGTATTGATGTATGTATGTATGCATGTATGGATGCATGGACTGGTGGATGGACGTATGGATGGATAGATGTATGGAAGTATGGATGGATGTATTTATGGATGTGTGGATGTATGAATGTATGGATGGATGGATGTATGGA
>NW_017073130.1:0-259 GCF_001483705.2 Eufriesea mexicana | reverse complement strand
ACTTCCATCCATCCATCCAACCAAACATCCACCCATACATACATCCATCGATACTTACATCCTACCATCCATACATCCATCCACCAATCCATCTATTCTACCATGCATCCATACACACATCAATACACGGATCCATACATACACATATACATACATAAATACAAACATCCATACATACACCCATGTATACATCCATAAATATATCCATACATACATCCATGCATACAACCATACATACATACATCCGTTCATCCGTCCA
>NW_017073129.1:0-259 GCF_001483705.2 Eufriesea mexicana | reverse complement strand
AAAGATACTATTGGCGTGCTGTAGCCATTGCAATGCTATAGAATCTGGCTGGAAAATTCAATTGTAATGACATTTTCGACTTATATCGCGGTGAGCTAACTTTCGTGCCTAAATAAGAAGGAAGTATTTTATTGCCGCGGTATAGCCATTGCATTGCTATAGAAACAGGCTGGAAAATTCAATTTTATAGTTATTATCGACTAATATCGTGGTGAGCTAACTCCCTTGTATACGCAAGGAGGAAGAATTCTATTGGTCT
>NW_017073128.1:0-259 GCF_001483705.2 Eufriesea mexicana | reverse complement strand
TACAATGGCAAGTACAGCCACCTAGTTTCCAGAGAATAGGTCTAGTCAGAACTTATAAACTGTTATAGCATGGTGAATAGATCGCTTAACCCCTTCAATCCAATGGCAATTACAGCCATCTACTTGCCAGAGTATATGTCTATTCAAAATCTATAATCTTTTATAGCTTGGTGAATAGAACGCCTAGCGCCTTAAGTCCAATGGCAAGTACAGCCATCTCCTTGCCAGAGAATAGGTCTATTCAAAATCTAGAACTTGT
>NW_017073127.1:0-259 GCF_001483705.2 Eufriesea mexicana | reverse complement strand
CGACCCTGTGGAGGCCAGCAGTAGTGGTCGCGATACGTTAGGTTTAGTTATGCTACGTTTGGTAAAGTTAAGATTGAATATGTCTTGATAGGGGTGTTTCGACTTTTTTGCTATACCATGCTATTGCATGTATTTCTGCGCTCTAGTGTGCTCTGGTATGAGCTGCTTGTCTCCGGGGAGCGCATCAATAGTCGTTTCGGCACGTTGTGTTGTGGTGTGCTACGTTTGGTTCGGATAGGTTTGTTCAGGTGAGGTTGGG
>NW_017073126.1:0-259 GCF_001483705.2 Eufriesea mexicana | reverse complement strand
TTCTACTAATACCGTGGTAAGTTAACTTTCTCGCACGACTAAGGAGGAAAGGTTCTATTGGCGAGCTATAGGCATTGCAATGCTATAATATCCTCCTGCAATATGCAATTTTATTGACATTTGCGACTTATAACGTGGTAAGCTAATTTCCTTGCATAAGGTAGGAGGAAAGATCCTTTTGGTTTGCTATAGCCGCTGCAATGCTGCATAATCTGGGTGGAAAACCCAATTTTATTGCCATTTTTTACTTCTGTCGTGG
>NW_017073125.1:0-259 GCF_001483705.2 Eufriesea mexicana | reverse complement strand
ATGTATGGATGATACGGATGTATGGATGTACGGATGTATATATGTATGGATGTATGGATGTATTGATGTGTGGATGTATGGATGGTAATATGTAGATTGCAGGATATATGGATGGATGGATGTATTGATGTACAGATGTAAGGATGTTAGTATGGATATTCTTACGGATGTATGTGTGGATGTATGGATGGATGTTTGGCAGAATCTACCTGTGTATATATGGATATATGTATTGATGTATGTATGGACGTATGGATGG
>NW_017073124.1:0-259 GCF_001483705.2 Eufriesea mexicana | reverse complement strand
TCACGTTAGTTTAGGCTGGGTTTGGTCAGGATAGCTTTAACCTTAGTGCAGTAAACTGCTACTAGGTGGATTTCTGCGCTCTACTGTGCTCTTGTATGTATTTCTTGTCTCTGTGGAGGGCAACAGTTGGGCTCGGTTAGCTCCGACGTTTCGGATAAACACTGCGATTATACGGATTTCCGAGTTCTACCCTCCGCTAACGTGGTCCGCTTGGCTCTGGGGAGGCCAGCAATAGTGGTCTCGGCACGTTACATTGTGT
>NW_017073123.1:0-259 GCF_001483705.2 Eufriesea mexicana | reverse complement strand
AAGGAAGAAAGATTCTATTGGCGTGCAATAGCCATTGGAATGCTATAGAATCTTGCTAGAAAAATCAATTCTATTAATATTTTCAAATAATACCGTGGTGAGCTAACTTCCTTGCGTAGGTTAGGAGGAAAGATGCTTTTTGAGTACTATAGCCACTGCAATGATATAGATTGTGGCTGGAAAGTATAGTTTTGTGTACATTTTCGACTAATATCCTGGTGAGCTAACTTCCTTGCGTAAGTAAGGAGGAAAGATGCTT
>NW_017073122.1:0-259 GCF_001483705.2 Eufriesea mexicana | reverse complement strand
GTATGGAAGAATGTACCAAGATTCTGTGTACCATTTCAAATAGTTTACTATTTTTTAGGTTTGTTATTTAAATATTTTGCCTTAAATATACTTTGTGCGTTACTGGCAGGAAAGAGGTGTGAGAAATTATTGTTCATTCTACCAACAAGGAAAAGAAAGAATTTCCACGCGTTGAAAATATCTTTACGACGAAATTCATTGTTCATTGTTATAAAAAGTTAATATATAATTTTCTCGCATTAAAGCGTTAAATTTATTT
>NW_017073121.1:0-259 GCF_001483705.2 Eufriesea mexicana | reverse complement strand
TGCAGCATATTCCAACCTAGTCAAACGTGATAAGGCAAACGCAACATAACTCAACCTAACTTGGCGAAAACACCATTGCTCGCCTCCACAGGGGCAAGAAGAATGTGCCAGAGCACAGTGTAGCGCAGAAATCCGTCGCATTGCAGTGAATAGCGCAAAAACCGTAGATATCCCAGCATAACCGGCCCCACCTTATCTAACCTAACGAAGGATAGCTCAACATAGCCTGCCGCAACCACAGCTGCCGGACTCCACAGAG
>NW_017073120.1:0-259 GCF_001483705.2 Eufriesea mexicana | reverse complement strand
ACAATTGAATCATTCCTCCTTATTTATGCCAGAGAGATAGCTCACCACAATATTATTCGGAAAAGTCAAGAAAATTGCACTTTCCAGCCTGATTTTATAGCACTGCGACGACTATAGCAAGTGAATTGAATCCTTCATCCTTATATATGCTAGAAAGTTAGCTCATAATGATGTTAGACGAAAATGTCAATAAATATGAATTTTCCAAAGACATTCTATATCAATGCAATGGCTATATCACGGCAATAGAATATTTCCT
>NW_017073119.1:0-258 GCF_001483705.2 Eufriesea mexicana | reverse complement strand
CCTTCAATCCAATGGCAAGTGCAGCCATCTACTTGCCAGAGAATAGGTCTATTCAAAATGTATTATCTGATATAGCTTGGTGAAAAGATCTCCTAACGCCTTCATTCCAATGGCAAGTACAGACATCTACATGCCAGAGAATAGGTCTATTCAAAATCTAGAATCTGTTATAGCTTGGTGAGTAGATCGCTTATTGCCTTCAATACAATGGCAAGTACAGCAATCTACTTGCCAGAGAATTGGTCTATTCAAAATCTA
>NW_017073118.1:0-259 GCF_001483705.2 Eufriesea mexicana | reverse complement strand
GTGCGTTTTCGTAAAATAGTGGCGAAAGTGTCCGTGGCCGTCAAATCGCGCTGCGCAATTTACATTTTTGGTTTCTATTTTTGGACTTAGGCTTTTGGATTAGGTTTTTTCCATCTATCCGTGTAAAGTGAATTTTTCTGTGTCGGGATTGATGTCTTTATTTGGGTTTCGAGCGTGCGTTTTCGTAAAATAGTGACGAAAGTGTCCGTGGCCGTCAAATCGCGCTGCGCAATTTACCTTTTTGGTTTATATTTTCGGA
>NW_017073117.1:0-259 GCF_001483705.2 Eufriesea mexicana | reverse complement strand
ATGCCTGGAGAAGTAATGGACATGTAATTAGTCACAATCGAATTACTAGAAAATTTAGTCATCGTTGAGCAGAATAACCCGTCGGCTACAGTGATTTTCTGCTGGATGTACTGAATAACATACTGTCAGCTGTAAACGTACCAAGCCATAACCGTTATTGTCATTGATTATTCTAGAGTGGCTGTGGAATTTACATCATGAATGTAAATATTAATCCGTCGGCTGCATTACTATTTCGATGCCCGTATACTATACTGTG
>NW_017073116.1:0-259 GCF_001483705.2 Eufriesea mexicana | reverse complement strand
GGACTCGGCACGTTAGGTTTAGTTAATCTGCGCTTGGTTAGATAAGGTTAGGTCAGGTTGTGTAACGGTCTCTTTGACTTTTGTGCTATACACTGCTATCTGGTGGCATCCTGCGCTCTACTGTGATGCAGTATATTCTGCTTAGGCTTGGGGAGGCCAGCAGCAGTCTTCTATGCACGTTAGGTTGTGTCAGGTAACGTTTGTTTATATTAAGTTTGAATATGTTTGGCCAGGGTAGAGTTGACCTTTGTACTGTAGA
>NW_017073115.1:0-259 GCF_001483705.2 Eufriesea mexicana | reverse complement strand
TACCTATACATCCATACCTACATCCCTACACACTTCCATAAATACATCCGTGGATAAATCCATTCATACATCCGTACATACATCCATGCATCCATCCATTCATCCTCACATACATCCATCCATACAACCACCCATTTGTCCAGGCATCCGACCATCCACACATCCTTTCATTCACTGTTCAGTCCATGCATACCCACATCCATGCACCCACACATCCATACATCCATACATCCGGCCATCTACACTTTCGTACTCCCAA
>NW_017073114.1:0-259 GCF_001483705.2 Eufriesea mexicana | reverse complement strand
GTCTGGCCGCCAGACGCTAACCGGGCCTCTATACCTGGGGAAGTCAAAAAATATCCTACATATGTTAAGTGCCAAGACGGTCCCCAGGGACCTGCGCTATACTTTCCGATCGGGCCCGGCCGGTCCTCAGGGACCGACCCAGACTAGGACCATAAGGTGCTAACTTTTGGTGTTAAATTCTTTACCATTTTTGGACCTAACGTTTAGGAATTCCTGTTACAACAATTGGTACAGTATCTCCGAATTTTATGAACACTTC
>NW_017073113.1:0-259 GCF_001483705.2 Eufriesea mexicana | reverse complement strand
CTCGTTAGGTTGAGTTAGGTTACGTTTGGTTACGTTGCAATTGGGTACGATTGGATACGACAGTTCTCACTATAGTGCTACAGTCCGACAATAGGTGGATTTCTGCTCCACAGAGTGCTCAAAAGTTTTTGGCTGTCTCTGGCAAGGCCATCAATAGCGGTCTAGCACGTTAAGTTGATTCATGTTACTTTCGGTATGGTTGGGTTAGACTATGTTTCGAAGCGACAGCATTAACTTTTGTGCTGTGCACTGGTATTCT
>NW_017073112.1:0-259 GCF_001483705.2 Eufriesea mexicana | reverse complement strand
TCTGAGATATGTTGCGCTTGGTTACGTTACGTTTGGTTAGGCTAGGATAGGATACCTTAGACTGTTGTGTTACACACTGCCCGCCGGTGTATTTCTGCGCTCTACCTGGCCACGGTATACTCTGCCTGGCTCTCAGGAGGCCAGCAATCGTGGTAGCGGCAGGTAAGGTTGAGAATACGTACGAATACGAGAGAGGTAGAATACGTTTGTCTCTGTTAGGTTACGTTGCGCTAGGTTAGGATATCTTTGACTCCTGTGC
>NW_017073111.1:0-259 GCF_001483705.2 Eufriesea mexicana | reverse complement strand
GCGCTGCTCTGCTCTAGTACATTCTGCGTGTCTCTGCGGCGGGCAGAGACAGTGGTACTGTCATGTTGGGTTCTGTTTGACTACGTTGGGATATGTTACATTTCGACAGGTTAGGATAGACTACTAAGACGGTTGCGCTATTTACTTCTGCTCGGTGGAATTCCGCGCTCTACCGTGCTATAATATGCTCTGCTCAGCTCTCGGGATGCTAGCAATTGTGGTCTCCGCACATTAGGTTGAGTTATGTTACGTTCGGTTG
>NW_017073110.1:0-259 GCF_001483705.2 Eufriesea mexicana | reverse complement strand
AGCTATGTTACGTTTGGTTATGTTATGGTTGGATATATTAGGATAGGCTACTTTCATCTTTGTAACGTACACTGCTGTTCGGTTGATTTCTGCGTTTGAATGTGCTATAGCATGCTCTGCTTGGCCCCACGGTGGCCATCAATAGCGGCCACGGAACGTTATATTGAGTTATGATGCGTTTGGTTGCGTTAGGTTGTGACAAGTTAGGTTAGGATACCCACGACTTTTGCGTTATACACTGCTATTCGGTAGATTTCTG
>NW_017073109.1:0-259 GCF_001483705.2 Eufriesea mexicana | reverse complement strand
TTAGCTTGGGTTGGGTATGGATACATATGACTTTTGTATAGTACACTGTGATTCTACGTACTTGCGCGCCCTACTGTCCTCTAGTAAGTTCTGCTCTACTCTGTGGAGGCCAGCAGCGGCGGTAGCGGTATGTTAGGTTGAGTTATGTTACGTTTCGTTATGTTAGGTTAGGAGGGTTCGATTTGGATTTCTCTGGCACTTGTGCTATACACTGCAATTTGTTGGATTGCTGCTGTCTACGTTGTTCTACTATACTCCT
>NW_017073108.1:0-258 GCF_001483705.2 Eufriesea mexicana | reverse complement strand
TGCTATAGGCTTTGCAATGCTATAGAATCTTGCTGGAAAGTTCAATATTACTGACATTTTCGATCATTATCGTGGTGACTGCCTTTCTTGCCTAAATAAGCAGGGTAGATACTATTGGCGTGCAATAGACATCGCAATGATGAAGACTGTGGTTGGAAAATTGAGTTTTATAGAGATTTTCGGCTAATATCGTAATGAGCTAACTTTCTTGCATAAACAAGGAGGAAAGATTGTATTGGCAAGCTATAACCATTGCAA
>NW_017073107.1:0-259 GCF_001483705.2 Eufriesea mexicana | reverse complement strand
ATAAGTCGGAAAAGTCAATGAAATTGAAATTTCGAGCCAGACGCTGTAGCATTGCAATGGCCACAGCACGCCAATAGTATCTTTGCTCCTTATTTATACAAGAAAGTAAGCTCGGCACGGTATTGGCCGAAAATGTTAATAAAATTGGATTTTGCTGACAGAGTCTATAGAATTGCAATGGCTGCAGCACGCCAATAGAATCTTTCCTCTATATTTATGCAAGAAAGCTACCTCACAACGATATTAGTCGAAAATGTCA
>NW_017073106.1:0-258 GCF_001483705.2 Eufriesea mexicana | reverse complement strand
TTTTCTAGACATATTCTATAGGATTGCAACGACTATAGTACGCCGGTAGAATCTTTCCTCCTTATTTATGCAAGAAAGTTAGTTCACCGCGATATTGGTCGAAAATGTCAATAAAAATGAATGTTCCAGGTAGATTCTACAGCATTGCAGTGGCAATAGCACGCCAATAGAATCCTTCCTGCTTATTTATGCATGAAAGTTTGGTCACCACGATAGTAGTCGAAAATGTCAGTAAAATTGAAATTTCCCGGCAGATTC
>NW_017073105.1:0-259 GCF_001483705.2 Eufriesea mexicana | reverse complement strand
GATTCTATTGGCGTGATATAGCCATTGCAATGATATAGAATCTGGATGGAAAATTCACTTTTAGTGATATTTTCGACTAATATCTTGGTGAAATACCTTTCTGGCATAAATATGGAGGAAAGATTCTATTGGCGCGATATAGCCACTGCAATGAAATAGAATCTGGCTGGAATATTCAATCCTATTGACATTTTCAACCAATATCGTGGTGAACAAACCCACTTGCATAAATAAGGAGTAAAGATTCTATTGGCATGCT
>NW_017073104.1:0-259 GCF_001483705.2 Eufriesea mexicana | reverse complement strand
TCCTAACCTTACCAAACGTAAAACGCCCGGACGTAGCATAGCTCAAGCAAACGTGCCGAGACCGCTAATGCTGGCCACCCCAAAGCCAAGCTTGTCATACTAGAGCACACTTGTGCGCGAAATTCCACCGCGTAGGATTGTATAGCGCAAAAGTCAAAGCTTTTCTATCCCAGTATATCAAGTCTCAGCATAGCCAAACGTACCGCCGCTCAACATAAGGTACCCCGACCACTACTGCTGGCCTCCATAGTGCCGAGCA
>NW_017073103.1:0-259 GCF_001483705.2 Eufriesea mexicana | reverse complement strand
TTCGTTTGGACGCTCCTTTTTTTCTTTTTTCCTGGCATCGACGAAGTTGTGGACGCCGCTACGGCGCAGATAGGCGAAGGAGGGTGCCCATTGTCTGCCGCGGAGCCGCGGGCCTGCCCAGCGAGGGATACTTGGGCTCATGGCCACGGCAAAATGCAAGCGGCGGAGCGGGAGCTCGCAACCCGTGCAGTGATAATCATCTCGGTGAAGCCGGAAAATTTACCTAGGAGGGAAGGTACGGTTATAGCTAGTGGCGTCG
>NW_017073102.1:0-258 GCF_001483705.2 Eufriesea mexicana | reverse complement strand
ATTATTCTATTGGCGTGCTATAGCAATAGCAAAGGTATAGAATCTGGCAGGAAAATTCTATTTCATTGACGTTTTCGACTAATATCGTGGTGGTGAAGATTTCGTGTATAAATAAGGAGGTAATATTCTATTGTCGTGCTATAGCCATTGCAGTGATATAGTATCTGCCTGAAAAATACAATTTTATTGACATTATGGATTAATATCGTGGTGACCTAACTTTCTTGCATATATAATGAGGAAAGATTCTACTGGCGT
>NW_017073101.1:0-259 GCF_001483705.2 Eufriesea mexicana | reverse complement strand
TTCTGTGCTCTAGTATATTCTGCTTCTCTACGGGGAGGCCAGCAGCATGAATCTCTGCACGTCTGTCCGAGTTATGTTGCGCTTTGTTATGTTACGTTTGGCAATATTATGGCGGGATAGCTTAGACTTTTGTGCAGTACAAGGCTATTCGGCGGATTTCGGCGCACCAAACTGCTCTCCTGTACACTGCTCGACACTCGGGAGGCCAGCAATGGTGGCCGCCATGCGTTAGGTTAAGTTTGATTAAGTTTGGTTAAGC
>NW_017073100.1:0-259 GCF_001483705.2 Eufriesea mexicana | reverse complement strand
GTATACATTAACTACCCTAGACACTCTTTGGAATACAATTCATCACTGGGCAGGATAATCCATGGGCTACTGCACTGTACTGTTGGGTGTATCAACTATTGTACGGGAGATCAAAATGTCTCTAGACATAGGCGTACCATGCATTGGTTACTATGGACTTGCTTTGTAATACACATGAACGGATAGCAGATTAATACAACGGCTACAGTTCCGTCATAATGTCTCTACTCATTACTGGTACGTCAACTGCTGACGCCTC
>NW_017073099.1:0-258 GCF_001483705.2 Eufriesea mexicana | reverse complement strand
TATAGCACGCCAATAGATTCTTTCCTATTATTTATGCAAGAAAGTTAGCTCACAGCGATATTATTCGAAAATGTCAATGAAATTGAGTTTCCCAGCCATATTCTATTGTACTGCAATGGCCATAGCACGCCAATAGAATATTTACTTCTTATATATGCTTTTAGCTTACCTCACAACAAAATTATCCGTGGAAGTCAATAAAAATGTATGTTCCAGACAGGTTCTATAGAATTAGAATGGCTATAGCACGTCAATAGA
>NW_017073098.1:0-259 GCF_001483705.2 Eufriesea mexicana | reverse complement strand
GTGGTCTCGTCACGTTAGATTGAATTAGGTTACGTTTCGTTAGGTTAGGATAGGAAGGCTCAGATAGGATATTTATGGGTTCTGTGAACTACATTGCAACGCGGTGGATATTTGGGTCCTGCTGTGGTGTAGAATATTCTGCTTGGCGCTGGGGTGGCCAGCTGCAGTGGTCTCGGCACGCTAGGTTCAGCTTGGTCGCGATTGGTTATGTTACGATTAGTGATATTAGGATAGGGCAGCATTGACTTTGTGCCATTCA
>NW_017073097.1:0-259 GCF_001483705.2 Eufriesea mexicana | reverse complement strand
CTTATTTTTTGTGGGCATAATTGTAGTAAATGTACATGGTAATTCTAATAGTAGCGTATGCGACGTTTATTTTATTTTTTGGGGGCATAATTGTAGTAGATGTATATGGTAAGTGTAATAGTAGTGTATACGATGTGCATTTTATTTTTTGCAGCTGATATTTTTATTTTTGTGGTTCATAATTGTAGTAGATGTGCATGGTAAGTGTAATAGTAACGTGTGTGATGTTTGTCTTGCGTTTGGATGGTGATGTTCTTAT
>NW_017073096.1:0-258 GCF_001483705.2 Eufriesea mexicana | reverse complement strand
TATTCTTCAGTAATACAAAGATTATGCTGTATCATTTATTCAATTACATTGTCAATACAAATCATAATCAATAATATTCAATGGGTAATTCTTGCACAGTTTACTTTCCTTGAAACAAACTTGCAAATAAAGTTGCTCTATTACTTTCAGATGTCGAAGAATATTTGTTTCTCAAAAAATGTGTAATTCATATGCGAGATCTTTCTCCTACTCACTTTCTATATACAGTTGTATTCACTCCTGTTGCAGAACCTTTAT
>NW_017073095.1:0-258 GCF_001483705.2 Eufriesea mexicana | reverse complement strand
GTAGAGTCTGCTCTCCGTACTTATGCAATAAAGTTAGCTCACCACGATATTAGTCGAAAATGTAAGTAAAATTGAATTCTCCTGCCAGAGTCCATAGCATTGCAAAGGCTACAGCACGCGAAAAGTATCTTTCCCCCTTACTTATGCAAGGAAGTTGTGTCACCACGATATTAGTCCAAAATGTCAATAAAACTGAACTTTCCAGCCAGATTCTATAGCATTGCGACGGCTGTAGTACGTGAATTGAATCTTTCCTCC
>NW_017073094.1:0-258 GCF_001483705.2 Eufriesea mexicana | reverse complement strand
TAGTTTCCAGCAAGATTCTACAGCATTGCATCGGCTATGGCGCGCCGATAGTATATTTCATGCCTATTTATGCAAGTGGGTTTGCACACCACGATATTAGCCGAAAATGTCAATTGAATCGAATTTTTCAACCTGATTCTATGGAATTGCAGTGGCTACAGCATGTTAATAGGATCTTCCCTCCTTATTTTGGCTAGTGCGATGGCTCACGGTGATATTAGTCGAAAATGTCATTAAAATTGAATTTTGCAGCGAGAT
>NW_017073093.1:0-258 GCF_001483705.2 Eufriesea mexicana | reverse complement strand
CATAACGTGCCGCAATCACGTTTGCTGGCCTCCCGGGAGCCGATCAGAGTATGGTAGATCCATGCAGAGCGCAGTAATCCACCGAATTACATTGCGTAGCCCATAAGACAGAGACATGCATAGCAAAAATGGCCAAACCTGTCCAATCCATGCGTAACATAACCAAAACAAACGTACCACGACACATAATGCTGTACTCCCGAGCGGCAAGCGGAGCTAGCAGAGCAACGCAGATCGCAGGCATCGTCCGAATAGCAA
>NW_017073092.1:0-258 GCF_001483705.2 Eufriesea mexicana | reverse complement strand
ATGTTTGGACAAATGAGGTTAGGATATCTTTTACTGTTGTGCTGCGCACTGGTATTTGGTGGCATTCTGCGCCCTAAATTGCTCAACTATACTCTGCTCGACCATATGGAGGCCAGAAATACCTGTTTGGCATGTTACGTCCTGCTTGGCTACGTTTTCTTAGGTTTTGTTAGTTTGGGTTAGGTTTGGATATCGTTGACTTTTCCGCTGCACAGCTGGTTTCTATGGATATCTGCGGCCTACTGTCATCTAATGTGT
>NW_017073091.1:0-258 GCF_001483705.2 Eufriesea mexicana | reverse complement strand
GGTCATATTAGGCTGAGCTATGCTTCGTTCGGATATGCTACGTTAGGCTATGTTAGGGGATGCTACCTTTGCTGTTGTGCTTTACTCTGCTTTTCGGTGGATTTCTATGATCTGCTGTGCCCTGCTAAAATCTGCATTGCTACAGGGAGGCCAGGTGCTTTGGTCGTGGCACCATGCGTTGAGCTATGCCACGCATGGTTGTGTCAGGTTAGGTCAGGTTAGGTTAGGATGTATTCGACTTTTGTGCAATTCACTGCA
>NW_017073090.1:0-258 GCF_001483705.2 Eufriesea mexicana | reverse complement strand
GATATCTGCTAAGGTTCACCCAAGTGCTGTCTAGGTGATAACGACTGTACACGAATCAAGGGACGCTGACAATAAGAACATACACAGTTCTCCACTTAATTTGGGACCCTAGGTCCTAAGGCCGCAACAGACCCCTAGCTCGTTCGCCGACCTGTCCGCCATTAAAACACGTCTTATTAAATCTCCTTCCAAAGCCACGTTACAGGATATAATAAGGATAACAATCGATCCACGAGTCTGTAGATTTTTCAGAAATAT
>NW_017073089.1:0-258 GCF_001483705.2 Eufriesea mexicana | reverse complement strand
GCTTATGGGTGTCTAACGTCTGTCATACGGTGTCAATTATTATTACTGCAAATGATTGGAATTTCTTGAAATTTTGCGAATGTTGGGAATCTTGACAGATGTGTCTTATTTTAGTTCGAATGTTGAAAAAGCGCGACAGTGCCCGTCGCACGCTGGGGCCAAACGATCTCGCGGCGGTCAAAAATCTATAACTTCGCCCCTGATCGAAATATTTTGACAAACTTTTTGAGAAATTGATCGTTACACTGTGGTCTTTAA
>NW_017073088.1:0-258 GCF_001483705.2 Eufriesea mexicana | reverse complement strand
TCTGGGGAGTGCAGCAATAGTCGTCGCGGAGTGTTATGTTGTGACGATCTACGTTTGGTTGGGATACGTTACGCTTGGACACGTTATGATAGGGTAGGTGCTAGCACTATTGTGCTGCAAACTTCGCTTCTATGGATTGATGAGCTCTACTATCCTCTAATATTTTCCGCTTGTCTCTGGGGATGCCTGCAATGATGGTATATGCACGTAAGCTAGAGTTAGATTACGTTTTGTTAAGTTAGGTGAGGTCTGGTTAGG
>NW_017073087.1:0-258 GCF_001483705.2 Eufriesea mexicana | reverse complement strand
CATTTGGTTAGGTTAGGTTACGTTTGGTTAGGATGGCTTTGACTTTTGCATTTCGTAATGCTATTCGGTGGATCTCTGCACTCCACTGTGCTGTAACACACGCTTCATGGCTCTGGGTAGCCAAAAATAGAGGTATCGGCACGTTATGTTCAGTTACTCTACGTGCTGTTGGGTTAGGCTCTGCCTGGTCAGGTTCGGGTGTTTTTGACTTTTGTGCTATACATTGCTGCTTGGTGGCTTTCTGCTCTCTACTACGCT
>NW_017073086.1:0-258 GCF_001483705.2 Eufriesea mexicana | reverse complement strand
CTGTCCTGTGCTCGTTCCTTGGGATGCCACCAATGGTGGCCGTGGCACGTTGGTTTCAGTTAGGTAACGCTTGGTAAGTCTATGTTAGGTAAAGTTAGAAAAGTGTAGCTTTCACTTATGTGCCATACACTGGTATTCGTATGGTTTCTGCGCCCTACGTTGATCTACAATACTCTGCCCTTCTATGGAGAGGCAGGAGATAGCGGCCATAGGAGGTTAGGTTTAGTTATGCTACGTTCGGTTAGGTTACGATAGCTT
>NW_017073085.1:0-258 GCF_001483705.2 Eufriesea mexicana | reverse complement strand
AGCACATAAACCCGAATAGCAGTGTACAGTACAAAAGTTAAAGCTATCCTAACCAACCATAACATAACCCAACATAGCCGTACGTATCGTGACTCAACGTAACGTCCCGAGAGCACCATTGCTGGCCTTCTCAGGGCCAAGGTGAAAATACTAGAGCGCATTAGAGCGCAGAAGTCCACCGAACAGCCATGTACGGCACAAAAGTTAGTGATATCCTAACCAAACTTAGCCAAACACAACATAACCGAACGTAAAGTG
>NW_017073084.1:0-258 GCF_001483705.2 Eufriesea mexicana | reverse complement strand
CGACCAGTATTTCTGGCCACGCCAGGCCAAAGCAAAATATAGTAGAGCACAGTAGAGCGCAGAGATCCACCGAAAAACAGTGAATGATCAGAATGTCGAAGCTGCCATGACTGAAACTTGCGTAAGCTAACATAGCCAAACGTGAGCTGTCCCAACCCAAAGCGAGGAGACTAGTATTGCTGGCATCCCCAGGGCCAAGCAGAAAATACTAGAGCACAGTAGAGCGCGGAAACACATTGCATAGCAGTTTAAAGCCCA
>NW_017073083.1:0-258 GCF_001483705.2 Eufriesea mexicana | reverse complement strand
AACGCAGAAATCGACCGAATAAACGCGTATAACGCAAAAGTCAAAGCCATCCTAACGAAACGTAACCTAACCTAAGCAAACGAACGTAATGTAGCTCAACATACCGTGCCACGAAAGCTATTGCTGACATCCGCAGAGTGGAGCAAAGTGTGGTATAGCAATGAATAGCGCAGAAATCCGCTGAATAGCAGTGCCTAGCACAAATGCCAAAGTTATCTTGTCCTAACCTAACCAAGCGTAAAATGACCAGACGTAACA
>NW_017073082.1:0-258 GCF_001483705.2 Eufriesea mexicana | reverse complement strand
AATAAGATGGAAAGATTCTATTGCCATGCTGTAGCCTTTGCATTGCTATAGAATCTCGTTGGATAATTCAATTTTACTGACATTTTCGACAAATATCGTGGTGAGCTATCTTTCTTTCATAAATAAGGAGGGAAGATTCTATTGGCGTGCCAAAGCCATTGCAATGCTATAGAATCTGCCAGGAAAATTCAATTGTATTGTTATTTTCGAATAATATCGTGGTGAGGTATCTCCCTTGTATACATAAGGAGAGAGAAT
>NW_017073081.1:0-258 GCF_001483705.2 Eufriesea mexicana | reverse complement strand
TGCAATGGCTACAGCTCGCCAATAGTATCTCTCCCCCTTGTTTATGCACGAAAGTTAGCTCACTGCGATATTAGTCGGAAATGTCAATAAAATTGACCTTTCCAGCCAGATTCTATCGCTTTGCGATGGCAATAGCACTCAAAATGCATCTTTCCTCCTTACTTAAGACAGGAAGTCAGCTCACCATGGTATTACTCGAAAATGTAAACAAAATTGTATTTTCCAGCCACATTCTATACCATTGCAATGGCTATAGCA
>NW_017073080.1:0-258 GCF_001483705.2 Eufriesea mexicana | reverse complement strand
TGCGAAGAGAAACATATAAATAAAACTATTAAGAAAGACTGTATTCGAATTTATTAACGGAACGGTAATCTAAATCCAACATTATTCTTTTGCATCCTTCTCCAGCGATCGGTGGGTGAATAATTTTTTTTTTTCTTTTTCTTTACGTGGGGGAAATCTTCAAAAAGATACCTGGTCCCCCTAGGGGAGGGGGCAGGGTTATGTGGGATATGTATCCACTAAAACCCCCACGATGGCCATCCTCACGCGATATCGGAG
>NW_017073079.1:0-258 GCF_001483705.2 Eufriesea mexicana | reverse complement strand
AGCAGAGTGTAGTAGAGCACAGTAGTGCGCAGAAAGCCACCAAATAGCAACGTATAGCACAAACGTCAAAGATATCCTAACCTAATCAGACCTAACCCAACCTAACCACATGTGGCATTATTACCTAAACGAGCCGAGGCCTCTATTGCAGGCCTCCGCGGAGCGTAGCAGGACACATTAGAGCATAGTGGTTCCCAAAAATTCACCGAATGGCAGCGTATAACACAAAGGTCAAAGCCATCCTGACCGAACCAATCC
>NW_017073078.1:0-258 GCF_001483705.2 Eufriesea mexicana | reverse complement strand
CGCTATTGCTGGCCTCATTAAAGCTGGCCAGAGTATAGCAGAGCAACGAAGAATGCTGAAATCCTCCGAAGAGCAGGGTATACCGCATGACTCAAATCTACCCAACCCAATTTTAGCGTACCTAACCCAACCAAACGTAATATAAATCAACCTGGCGTGCCGAGGCGACAATTTCTGGCCTCCCCAGACACCAGAAGAGAACAGTAGAGCACAGCAGTGCGCAGAATTGCGCCAAATATCAGTTTACAACAGGAAAGT
>NW_017073077.1:0-258 GCF_001483705.2 Eufriesea mexicana | reverse complement strand
AAGGTCTGCGTTCAGCACCGACACTCAATTCGATGAAAGAAATTTTTTTCGAAATCTGAAGTGCACCAGCGTGCTGGAACGTTGTGTGTATGGTTCACCAGAGAGATATATAGCGATTTCGTAGATTATCGTACGAAAGGTTGGTTCGGCTTCATGAGCCAATACCGTTAGAGTCGAAACTTAGAACAGTCTGGCGTTTCAGGCTATACCATCGTCGATTAGCTTACTTGGAGTCTCGATTCCGATCGTTGGCTATCA
>NW_017073076.1:0-258 GCF_001483705.2 Eufriesea mexicana | reverse complement strand
TGAAGCTGGCGTGCCGCGGCCGCGGCCGCTATCGCTATCGCTCGCCTCCACAGAGCCGCCAGGGTATAGTGCAACAATGTAGACGGCAGAAATCCACCGCCATGCAATGTATAACACAGGAGACGTAAATATCCAAACCAAACCGTCCTATCCTAACAAAACTAAACGTAGACTAACAAACCTAACTTGCCACGATCACTATTTCTCGCCTCCACAGAGTCGATCAGAGCATAGTAGAGCAATGTAGAGCGCAAAAAT
>NW_017073075.1:0-258 GCF_001483705.2 Eufriesea mexicana | reverse complement strand
AAGTTCAATTTTATTGTCATTTTCTACTAGTATCGTTGTGAGCTAACTTCCTTGCATAAACAATAGGAAAGATTATATTCGCAAGCTATAACCATAGCAATGCAGCAGAATCTGGCTGGAAAGATCAATTTTATTGTTATTTTCGACTAATATCCTGGTGAGCTAGCTTCCGTGCATAAGTATGGAGGAAGGATACTTTTGGCGTGCTATGTCCATTGAAATGATTTGGAATGTGCCTGGCAGTTTCGATTTTATAGA
>NW_017073074.1:0-258 GCF_001483705.2 Eufriesea mexicana | reverse complement strand
CTTGGTAAGGTTAGATTAGGCAAGGTATGGTTAGGTTAGCTGTGGCTTTTGGGCTGCACCTAGTTATTCGTTCGATATCTGCAATCTACTGTGCACAACTCTATTCTGATTGGTTCTGACGAGGGTAGCGGCAGTAGTCGCGGCAGCATGGGCCGCTAAACCTTACGCTTTGTTTCGTTACGTTAGGTTAGGCTTGGCTAAGTTAGCTTTGAGTTTTGTGATATATAATGCGATTCTGTGGACACCTGCGCTCCAATG
>NW_017073073.1:0-258 GCF_001483705.2 Eufriesea mexicana | reverse complement strand
TCTGCGCCCTACAGCGCTCTAATATTTTCAGCTTTACTCTGGCAGGGCCAGCAAGGGTGGTCTCGGCACATTATGACGAGTCAGGCAACGTTCGGTTAGGTTGAGCTAGGGTACGTTTGGCAAGGGTAGCTTCAACTTTTGTGCTGCACACCGCTTTTCGGTGGACTTCTGGGTTCTACTGTGCTCTAGTATGGCCTGCTTGGCTCTGAGGAGGGCAGCAATAGCGGTCTCGGCACGTTAGGTTGTGTCAGGCTATGT
>NW_017073072.1:0-258 GCF_001483705.2 Eufriesea mexicana | reverse complement strand
CCTCTAGTATCTTCTGCACGGCGCCGGGGAAGCCAAAAATTGTTGTCGCGGCACGTTAGGTTGTGTTTGGTTACGTTTTTTCGTGATAGGTTAGGATACGTTTGGTTAGTGTAGACATGACCTTTGTGCTATACACTGCTGTTCTGAGGATTTCTGAGCAATGCTCTCCTCTAGCATGTTCTCATTGGCTCCGGTGAGGCCAGCAATAGTGGTCGCGGCACTTAGGCTGAGTTAGGCTAAGTATGTTTAGGTTAGCTT
>NW_017073071.1:0-258 GCF_001483705.2 Eufriesea mexicana | reverse complement strand
GGATGGCTTTGACTTTTGTGCTATACACTGCTACCCGGAGGTATTCTACGCTCTACGTTGTTCTACTATGCTCTGCTCGCAGCTGGGGAACAGTAATAGTAGTCTCGCCACAGAAGGCTGCGTTAGGCTACGTTCAATTATTTTACGTTCGGATAGGTTCGGATAGGATAGCATCGAATTTTGTGCTATACACTACTTTCCGAAGGATTTCTGCGCTCTACACTGCTTTACTGTACTCTACTCGGCTATGGCGTGGCC
>NW_017073070.1:0-258 GCF_001483705.2 Eufriesea mexicana | reverse complement strand
CACACCGTCATCATCGAGAGCCACCAACAACTCAGCGCAGGAAACAGTTTGCTATAGAACTCTTTGCAGTTCAAACATAACCAGGTCTACCTCTATCAGGTTAGGATAGGCCGTATACCAGCAACATTGTCGCAGCAGCGTAGTGGGCCTTACAACCCCGCGAAACTCCCCGAGCGAGTTGCAGTGTTCGGGACGCAACAAATATTACTCCGATAATCGCAACGTAGCAGCGTGGCAGCTAATTTTTCCGACAGTTTA
>NW_017073069.1:0-258 GCF_001483705.2 Eufriesea mexicana | reverse complement strand
GTTTTCCTGGACGATTATATAGCATTGCAATTGCTATAGCACGCCAGTAGCATCTTTTCTCCTCATATATGCAAGAAAGTTAGCTCACCAAGATATTAGTCGAAAATTTCAAGAAAATTGGATTTTACAGCCTGTTTCTATTGCATTGCAATGGCTATAGCACGCCAATAGTATCTTTCCTACTTATTTGTGCACGATATTTAGCTCGCCACGATATTTGACGATAATATCAATAAAGTTGAATTTTCCATCCAGTTT
>NW_017073068.1:0-258 GCF_001483705.2 Eufriesea mexicana | reverse complement strand
GGCCACCGCGGAGCCAAGAAGAAGATATTAGAAAGCAGTAGAACGCAGAGATCGGAGGATAGCAGTGTGTAGCAAAGAAGTCCGAAGTATCTTCTCCTAACCTCACCAACCTAATCAAATGTGGCGTAACACAACCCAACATCCGAGACTATAATTGCTGTCCTCCCCAGATCGAAGCGGAAAATACTAGATCAGAGCAGATCGCGGAAATCCGTGGATGACAGTGTATAGCACAAAAGTCGAAACTACCCTATCCTA
>NW_017073067.1:0-258 GCF_001483705.2 Eufriesea mexicana | reverse complement strand
ATATCTGTGACTTTTCTGCTATGAGCAGCAATGCGGTGGATTTCTGCGCCCTGCTGTGCTCTTTTATATCCCGCTTTCCTCCGCGGAGGCCAGCAATAACGGTCTCGGCACGTTTGGTTGGTTCATGTTTCGTTTGGTTACGTCAAGTTAGCCTGGGTTATGTTAGGATATCTCTGACGTTTCTGCTCTTCATTACCTTTCGATCGACTTCTGCCCTCTACACTCCTCCAATGTGTTCTGCTTGGCGATGGGGAGAGC
>NW_017073066.1:0-258 GCF_001483705.2 Eufriesea mexicana | reverse complement strand
ATTGGAAAACGATCGCGTGATTTAAAAATATCGATTAATAACTGCTCTCTATATTCTTTCTTAGCGACTGAGCGCGCATCCTTGACTCGTACTACTTGCACCCTTTTTTAATCACTTCGTCATTGTCCAATATATCTTTCTTTTTGGATTTAGGAATTTTTTAGGGGTGTCAGTGTGTTAATTATAATATATTTATCGTGTAATAAACCCATGACGCGAATTCACTAATTCAATTACTATTGAATTTTTACGTCAACT
>NW_017073065.1:0-258 GCF_001483705.2 Eufriesea mexicana | reverse complement strand
CAGGACATACTAGAGCACAGAAGAGCTGAGAAATCCACCGAATATCAGTGTACAGCTAATAAGATGATGCAATCCTACCCAAACATAGCCTAACCCAACCTAACCGAACGCAAACTAACTGAACGTAACGTGCCGAGGCCACTGCTCCCGCCAGTCCCAGAGCCAAGCTGAACGTACTAGAGCACTGTAGGGCGTCGAAATCCACCTAACAGCATACTACAGCACTAAAGTCGAAGCAATCCGCTCCTAACCTAGCCA
>NW_017073064.1:0-258 GCF_001483705.2 Eufriesea mexicana | reverse complement strand
CGGTCGGATATATGGATTTAATTCATGTTTTACTGTATGAAACAATATTATATGATATGTCATTATATTTGTCCCAGCAAACATTACTATATTTATGATAAATAAAAAAAATGCAAACTAACAAAAAAAAAAATTAATTTGACTTTGATATTTTTCCTACTTTACACTTATCAAAAAATAATTTGTCATCCAATGTCGTCCTTTATACCAAACATCTTCTGTAAGAACATTCTTTTCATACTTTTAATCCGTCCTAAG
>NW_017073063.1:0-258 GCF_001483705.2 Eufriesea mexicana | reverse complement strand
ATACATCCATAGATACATCCGTAAATGCATGAATACATGCATCCATACATCCATGCATACATCCATGCATACATCCATACATTCATCCATCCACTAATACATCCATCCGTGCATACATCCATACAGATATACATGTTTACATCCATACATCCGAACATCCATACATTCGTACATCCATACATTTGTGCATCCATGCATACATACATCCATAAATCCGTACGTCCAGCCATCCATAAATACATACAATCATGCATCCAT
>NW_017073062.1:0-258 GCF_001483705.2 Eufriesea mexicana | reverse complement strand
AAAAACGACCATATTTACATCCATGCATACATCCGTACATACAACCATTCATACATCCATGCATACATCCATACATACATCCACATATCCGTACATCCATCCATTCGTACATCAATACATCCATACAGCCATACACCCATACATCCATACATTCATAAATACATGCATACATGCATACGTGCATCCATTCATCCGTCCAACATTACATCCGTCCAACCATACATACATACATTCATAAATTCATACATCCATAAATCC
>NW_017073061.1:0-258 GCF_001483705.2 Eufriesea mexicana | reverse complement strand
AACGCCTTCAATCCAATGGCAAGTACCGCCATCTACTTGCCTGAGAATCGGTCTATTCGAAGTATATAACCTGTTGTTGCTTGGTGAATAGATCGCCTAACGCATTCAATCCAATGGCATGTAAAGCCATCTACCTGACAGAGAATAGGTCTATTCAAAATCTATAACCTGCAATAGCTTGGTGAATAGATCGCATAACGCCCTCAATCCAATGGCAAGTAAAGCCATCAACTTGCCAGAGAATTGGCCTATTCAAGG
>NW_017073060.1:0-258 GCF_001483705.2 Eufriesea mexicana | reverse complement strand
GCAGTTAGGTTTCGTTTGATTACGCTACGTTCGTCTGGGTTAGGTTTGGATAGATTTGACTTTAGCAGTATACGCTGCTATTCGGTGGATCTCCGCGCTCTGCTGTGCGCTAATATGTTCTGCTTTGCTCTGAGGTGGCCAGAAATAGTGGCCGCTGCGCGTTTGCTCCTGTTTGATAGATTAGGTGTGTTTGGGTTGCTTGGGATATCTTTGACTTTTGTGGTATATGCTGCCTTTTAATGAGTTTCTGCGCCCTGC
>NW_017073059.1:0-258 GCF_001483705.2 Eufriesea mexicana | reverse complement strand
TAACATTGAATATTCCAGGCAGATTCTATAGCACTGCAAAGGCTATAGCACGCCAATAGAGTCTTTCCTCCTTATTTATCGAAGAAAGCTAGCTCTCCAGCATATTACTCGAAAATGTCGATAAAATTGAATTTTGCTGCCATATTCTATAGCACTGCCATGGCTACAGCTCGCCAGTAGAATCTTAACTCCTTGTTTATGCCGGTATGTCAGCTCACCACGATATTAGTCGAAAATGACAATAAAACTGAATTTTCC
>NW_017073058.1:0-258 GCF_001483705.2 Eufriesea mexicana | reverse complement strand
AGACCTGACCGGACGTGACCTGACCTCACCTGACCGGACTGATCTGTCCTGACCTGACCTGACCTTGCCTGGCCTGGCATGAATTGAACAGACCTGAACTGGCCTTAGCTGACCTGACCTCACCAGAGCTGAGGTTACATGACCTGACCTGACCTGTCCTTACTTTAACCGACCTTACCTGCCCTGCCCTGACCAGACTGACCTGACCTGACCGGACTAATCTGACCTGACCTGGCCTGACCCGGCCCGACCTGACAT
>NW_017073057.1:0-258 GCF_001483705.2 Eufriesea mexicana | reverse complement strand
TTTTCCAGCCACATTCTATATCATTGCAATGGCTATAGCACTCAAAAAGGATCTTTCCTCCTTGCTTATGCAAGGAAGTTAGCTCACCACGATATTGGTCGAAAATGTCAATAATTCGTATTTTCCAGCCAGATTCTACAGGACTGCAATGGCTATAGCACACCAATATAATCCTTCCTCCTTATTTACTCCCGAAAGTTAGCTCACCACGATATTAGCCGAAAATGCCAATAAAATTGAATTTTCCAGGACTATTCT
>NW_017073056.1:0-258 GCF_001483705.2 Eufriesea mexicana | reverse complement strand
CTTTCGGATATAAACTGCAATTATATGACTCCCTGCGTTCTACTCTCCACTAATGCATTCCTCCTGACTCTGATGTGACCAGCAATAGAGGTCGCTGCACATTAGGATTAGATAGGTTGCCTTTTGTCATGTTTCGATTGGTTAGGTTAGAAGAAGCTAGCTTCGGCTTTAGCGCTATAGTCTGCTCTTAGCTGCATTTCTGCGCCCTGCGGTGCTCTAATATTTTCAGCTTGGCTCTGGCAATGCTAGCAATATTGG
>NW_017073055.1:0-258 GCF_001483705.2 Eufriesea mexicana | reverse complement strand
TGGTTAGGATAGGTTAGCATGGACCTTCGTGCTATACACTCCCATCCGCGGCTTTCTGCGCTCCACTGCGTTCCAATATTACTGCTTCGGTCTGTGTAGGCCGGCAATAGCAGTCACTGCAGGATAGGCTGTGTCAGTTTAGGTTTGGTGAAGCTAGGTTAGGTTAAGTTCGGCCAGGTTTACGTAGACTTTCTATCTGAATACTGCTATTTGGAGCATCCCCGCGCTGTACTGTGCTCTACTATATTATGCTCAGCT
>NW_017073054.1:0-258 GCF_001483705.2 Eufriesea mexicana | reverse complement strand
ACAAATCTAGATTGGCAAAACGCAGGTCCAGCTTCCCTCGAGATATTAACGATTGTCGACATAGTGCGGAGTACTGCCATCATCACAGCCATGTATACGTTGTACAACATTGTCCACTGATGATGCAAATTCGAAAGAAACTTTGGAATGATCTATATATGTTACGTTTACGGTTTGAGATATATCGAATTGACGGTACGGCACTTAGCACATCCACCGGAATACCACTGCTGCCTCTGTATTAGTCTGTTCAGTGAT
>NW_017073053.1:0-258 GCF_001483705.2 Eufriesea mexicana | reverse complement strand
CATCCACACAACCATTCATCCATACATTCATCCATCCAAACATCCATCTTTCCATACATCCATTCATCCATAAATCCTCCCATCCATACATACATCGTACCATACATCCATCCGTCCATACTAGCACCCATCCATACATCTATCCATCCATACATCCATCCATACATTCACACATCCACATATCCATAAGTCCATACATCCATCCATCTATACAACCATACATACATCCATACATACATCCATACATACAGCCATTCA
>NW_017073052.1:0-258 GCF_001483705.2 Eufriesea mexicana | reverse complement strand
CATACACCAATACATTCATCGATACATACATCCATACATACATACTACCATACATCCATACATACACACATACATACATCTATTCAAACATCCGTCCATACATCCATGCACCCGTACATCATCCATCCGTACCTCAAACCATCCATACGTCCGTCCATCCATAAAACCATTCATCCATAAATATATCCTTCCATTCGTCCACCTTTCTACACATCCATCCATCCATACATACACCCATCCATACATCCATCGAACCAT
>NW_017073051.1:0-258 GCF_001483705.2 Eufriesea mexicana | reverse complement strand
TGGGAGAGGTTTGGTTAGGATAGAAATGTCTCTAGTGCCATACACTGCTTTTCTAAGGATTTCCTGAGCTCTACTGTTCTCTATCGTATTCAGCATGATTCTGGCGACGCAAGCAATAGTTTTCGAGGCGCGTTATGCTCAGTTACGTTACGTTTGGTTAGGTTAGGCTGTATAGGGTTTGGTTGGGTTAACTTTGACTTTACTTCAATACGCTGCTATTATATGGGTTCCTGCTCTCTGCTCTCCTGGAATATATTC
>NW_017073050.1:0-258 GCF_001483705.2 Eufriesea mexicana | reverse complement strand
CGTTGACTGATTTTTCAGATTCCGTTGCAACTCTAGAGTGACAGAGGACTGACGGTTATCGCTACAGACGTTAATATTTGACGAAACATTCTGCGAACAGCCATTATCACAGTGCTTTAGCCGTGTTACTAATTAGATCACAGATAACTTAAATTTAACAGCAATTCTACAACCATCAATGCTTAGTACGTTTACAGCCAGAGATATTTACATTTGACGGATCTGTGCTCAGTACATCCTTCGCCAGTGCATTGTAGC
>NW_017073049.1:0-258 GCF_001483705.2 Eufriesea mexicana | reverse complement strand
GTTAACTCACCACAATATTAGTCGAAAATGTCAATAAAATTGAACCTTCCAGCCTGATTCTATCGCATTGCGACGGCTGTAGGAAGTGAATTGTATCTTTGCTCCTTGTATATGCAAGAAAGTTAGCTCACTTCGATGTTAGATGAAAATGTCAATAAATTTGAATTTTCCAAACACATTCCATATCAATGCAACGGCTATAGCACGCCAAGAGTATCCTTCCCCCTTATTTATGCAAGAAACGTAGCTCACCACAAT
>NW_017073048.1:0-258 GCF_001483705.2 Eufriesea mexicana | reverse complement strand
GGAAAGATCCTCTTGGCGCGCTGCAGCCATTGCAATGCTGTAGAATCTCTCTGGATAGTTCAAGTTTATTGACATTTTCGACTAATATCGTGGTAAGTTGACTTTCTAGCATAGCTGAGGAGGAACGATTCTATAGGCGTGCTATATGCATTGCATGCTATAGAATTCTCCTGGAAAATAAAATTTTATTGACAATTTCGACTAATATCGTGGTGACCAAACTTCCTTGCATAAGTAAGGGGGAAAGATACTATTGGC
>NW_017073047.1:0-258 GCF_001483705.2 Eufriesea mexicana | reverse complement strand
TACAATTTAACTATTTTACAATTTAGTTGAAAATATATTATCAATTTTTTTTTACCTACACTCGCGATCCGTGAAACTGTAAAACTACGCAATATTAAGTCAGCGCGTGATGCTGTCATAATTGGAAAAATTCGATTGATTGGTCGTAGCAGTAACATAATCTTCATTTTAACGGTAGGAATCCATCTGCGATGCATGCCAGAACGGCGACACTTTTCGTTTAAGTGTGCATTTCCGAGAAATTATTGTGTATTCAAA
>NW_017073046.1:0-258 GCF_001483705.2 Eufriesea mexicana | reverse complement strand
GGGTGAATGGACGGAAGAATGGATGTTTGTATGGATGCTTGTATGGATGACTGTATGGATGTATGCATGGATGTATGCATGGATGTTTGGATGGAGGTACGGATGTATGGATGTATGGATGGATGTATGGATGTATGGATGTATGTACGTATGGATGTGCGAATGTGTGGATGTACGAACGTATGGTTGTACGGGCGTATGGATGTATGAATTTATATCTGTATGGATGTATGGGTGGATGGATGTATGAGTGGATGG
>NW_017073045.1:0-258 GCF_001483705.2 Eufriesea mexicana | reverse complement strand
CAAGTACAGTGACCTACTTGTCAGAGAATAGGTCTATTCAAAATCTGTAACATGTTATAGCATAGTGAATAGATCGCTTAACGCCTTTAATCCAATGGCAAGTACAGCCATGTACTTGCCAGAGAATAGGTCCACTCAATACCTATAATCTGTTGTAGCTTGGTGAATAGGTTGCCTAACGCCTTCAACCAATGTCAAGTGCAGCCATCTACTTGCCAGAGATTAGGTCTTATCAAAATCTATAACCTCCTACAGATT
>NW_017073044.1:0-258 GCF_001483705.2 Eufriesea mexicana | reverse complement strand
CAATAATATCTTTCCTCCTTGTTTGCGCAGAAAATGTTGCTCGCCACGATATTAGTTGAAAATGTCAATAAAATTGAACTTCTCAGTCAGATCCGAGTTCAATGAAACGGCTATAGCAAACCAATAGTATTTTTCCGCCTTATTTATGCCGAAAAACCTGCTCACCAGGATATTAATCGAGAATGTTAATAGAATTGTGCTTTTCAGTCAGACACTTTTGCATTACTGTGGCTACAGCAAACCAAAGGAATCTTTCCA
>NW_017073043.1:0-258 GCF_001483705.2 Eufriesea mexicana | reverse complement strand
AGCAAGAGTTGTAACGGCCCGTTATGTTCAGATATGCTATGTTTGGTTAGGTACCGTTGGTTTGGGTTAGGCTTGGGTTGCTTAGACTTTCCTGATATACACAGCGATTCTATGGATTTTTGCGTTCTACTATCCACTAGCATGTTCTTCTTGGCTCTGAGATGCTAGCAATCGTGGTCGCGGCACGTTAGCTTCTGTTATGTTACGCTTGGTTATATTGCGGCTGGCCATTTAAGTAGGCTATAGCTCCGACTTTTG
>NW_017073042.1:0-258 GCF_001483705.2 Eufriesea mexicana | reverse complement strand
AAGACGAAAAAGTCAATAAAATTGAATTTTCCAGGCAGATTCAACAGCAGTGCAATGGCTATAACACGCCAATAGAATCTTTCCTCCTTATCTAAGAAAGAAGGTTAGCTGACCACGATATTACTCGAAAATGTCAATAAAATTTAATTTTCCAGCATGATTCTATAGCATTGCAATGGATATAGTAGGCCAATTGAATTCTTCCTCCTTATTTATGCAAGAAAAAAGGCTCACCACGATATTAGTCGACAATGTAAA
>NW_017073041.1:0-258 GCF_001483705.2 Eufriesea mexicana | reverse complement strand
TAAGAACACGTTCGCGACCTCATTGCTGTCTATTTTCCTCTATTTTTCCCGGAATTCCGTAGAGAAGAATCGGCGAGCGTTCAATTAGCGAATTTATTGAAGTCGGGTCACACCTCTCAAGAGTTGCTATAACGTTAAGAAGAAATAACCAAGTCCGAATTCGAATATATAGACTTTGTCTTTAACCGTGTTTCGTGTAATAAGCACCTGGTTTTACTCGATTCGAGTGCAACTTAAAGCTAGGAATACGCAACTTTA
>NW_017073040.1:0-258 GCF_001483705.2 Eufriesea mexicana | reverse complement strand
GACATACCCCGACCTGACCTGACGTCACCTGACCCGACCTGGAATGGCCTGACCTGACATGACCAGATCTAACTTGACCAGACCTTCCCTGACCTGGCCTGACCTGATCTGACATGACCTGGGCTGACCTGACTTGACCTCACCTGGCCAGACCTGACCTGACCTGACCTGACTTGACCTGACCTGGCCAGACCCGACCTGACCAGAACTGACCTGACCTGACCAGCCCCGACCTTGCCTGGCCTGACCTAACCTGAT
>NW_017073039.1:0-258 GCF_001483705.2 Eufriesea mexicana | reverse complement strand
CCTTAAATGATTTTGTATAATTGGTATGAATTATAGATATCATAATCGTAATTATTACAGATGAAGGATATTGTTTTTGGTTATGAATAATTATTATCCCAAAGTCAAAATTTTATTTTATTTTATATAAATGTAATTTTATATTTTATGTCTTATATGTTTTTGCATAATTGGTATGAATTATAGATATCATTATAATTATTACAGACAATGGATATTGTTTTTGGTTACGAATAATTATTATCCCAAGACCAAGAT
>NW_017073038.1:0-258 GCF_001483705.2 Eufriesea mexicana | reverse complement strand
CCAAATTCATTTTTCCCAAGGATAGGTTAGATTGTATATCACCAAACTGTGAACGAGATATTTTTCATTCCACTGAAATGGATCCAACAATAAAATTAAATTAATAAATTTTGACGAAAAATTGGAAATGTTTACACTGCTATAAACTTCAATTCGCATATACAATAGGTATTGTATATCGGATATTCAATTCGCATACAATTAGGTATATAAAACGGGATTGACTATTGTACGATATTCCTTTCAATTATCTCTATG
>NW_017073037.1:0-258 GCF_001483705.2 Eufriesea mexicana | reverse complement strand
ATTCTCTTGCAAGGAGATGGCTGTACTTGCCATTGGATTGGAGGCGATAGGCGATCCACTCACGAAGCTATAAAAGGTTATAGATTTTGAATGGACCTGTTCTCTCGCAAGTAGGTGGATGTACTTGCCATTGGATTGAAGGCGATATGCGATCTATTCACCAAGCTATGACAGGTTATAGATTTTGAATAGACAAATTCTCTGGCAAGTAGATGGCTGTAATTGCCATTGGCTGAAGAGGTATGGCGACCTATTCAC
>NW_017073036.1:0-258 GCF_001483705.2 Eufriesea mexicana | reverse complement strand
AACAAAAGTCAACGATATCCTAACCGAGCCATCCTAACCTAACCTAATGGAACGAAGCATTACGCAACCTAACGTGCCGAGACCAATATCTCTGTCCTGCCCAGAGCCAAGCAGAATGCAGTACAGCGCAGCAGATCAGAGAAACTCAAGAGAGACCAGTCCACTGCACAAAGGTCGAAGTAGCTTATCCTAACCTAGCCAAACTTAACATATCCGAACGTAACATAACTCAACCTAACACTACGAGACAACTATTGC
>NW_017073035.1:0-258 GCF_001483705.2 Eufriesea mexicana | reverse complement strand
TCCATACATACATAAATCCACCCATCCATGCAATCATCCATCCGTACGTACATCCATACAACCATGCATACCCGCATACACTCATCCATACATACATCCATAGATACATTCGTAAATGCGTCCATACATACAACCATGCATGCAGCCATCCACACATCCATCCTCTCATACATCCATCCATACATACATCTATACAGATATACGTCCATACATCCATACATCCGTACATCCATACATTCGCACATCCATACATTCGTA
>NW_017073034.1:0-258 GCF_001483705.2 Eufriesea mexicana | reverse complement strand
AACTTGACAATTGATGCCTCAAATTCCACAGCTGCTCCAATTAAATCATGGCATAGAAGTGTTTTGTCTAGAGATATTTACATCTAGCAGGACGGTGCTAAGTGCATCCACCAACAGAACGCCGTATCCGTTGGTTCAATCTGTACGCTGATGACTTAAGCCGTGTAGCATTTCTAGAATGACGAATGTATGAAACATACATCGGTACTGATATTGACCCCTGGCAATGCAGTACTGAGTGTAGCTATCTAAATAATA
>NW_017073033.1:0-258 GCF_001483705.2 Eufriesea mexicana | reverse complement strand
TACGGTAGACATCTGCGCTCTGCTGTGCGCAAATCTATACTTCTTGGTTGTGTGGAGGCCAGCAGTAGTGTTCGCGGCACGTTAGGCTGCGGTAGGTTACGTTTGCTTGGGATAGGTTAGGCTATGTTTGGCTAGGATAGCATTGACCTTGTCCTATACACTGCTATTCGGTCGATGTATGTGGTGTACAGTGCCCCGCTGTACTCCGCTCGGCTCACGCGAGGTCAGGAATGGTGGTGGTGGTAAGTCAGGATGCGT
>NW_017073032.1:0-258 GCF_001483705.2 Eufriesea mexicana | reverse complement strand
TCTTTACCTATGCAAGGAAGTTAGCTCACAAAGATATTAGACGAAAATGTCAGTAAAATTGAACTTTCCAGCAACACTCTGTAGCACTGAAATGCCTATAACACGCCAACAGAAACTTTTCTCCATATTTATGCTATGAGGTTAGCTCACCACGATATTAGTCGAAAATGTCAAGAAAATTGTATTGCCCAGCCAGATTCTACAGGACTGCAATGGCTATAGCACGCCAATAGAGTCTTTCCTCCTTGTTTATGCATG
>NW_017073031.1:0-258 GCF_001483705.2 Eufriesea mexicana | reverse complement strand
TAACCAAACTTAGCCTAGACCTACCTAATAGAACGTAACCTGACTCAACATAACTCGCCGAGATCACCACAGCAGGCCGTCCAGAAGCCGAGCTGGAAACTTTAGAGCACTGCACGGTGCAGAAATCCAGCTAATAGCGGGCTATAGCAATAAAGTCAAAGCTATCCTCTCATAACCTGACCAACCGTAACATTTCCAAACGTATCCTAACTCAACCTAACGTGCGTCGAAGGCTCTTGCTGGACCCCACAGAGCCAA
>NW_017073030.1:0-258 GCF_001483705.2 Eufriesea mexicana | reverse complement strand
GGGTATCTTCGACTTTCATGATATACACAGTTACTCGGTGGACTCCTGCCCTCCACTGTGCTCCACTCTAACCTGATAGACCCTGGGGAGGACAGCAATAGTAGTCACGGCACGTTAGGTTGAGATGGATAACGTTTTGTTATGTTACGCTTGGTTACGTTAGGAGAAGATAGCTTTGACCTTTGTGCTGTATACTGCTATACGTTGAATTTCTGCGCCCTACTGTGCTCTAGTATGATCTGCTTCGCTCTGGGCAGA
>NW_017073029.1:0-258 GCF_001483705.2 Eufriesea mexicana | reverse complement strand
CAATCCATCCATCCACTCATACAACCACACATACATCAATACATACATCCATCCACCCATACATCCATACATATATATATCCATATATTCGTACAGCAATACATCCATACATCCATACATCCATACATCGATACATGCATACCTACAAACATCCATACATCCATACCTCCATCCGTCCATACATCCATCCATACATACATCCATACATATATACATTCATATATCCGTGCATCCGTGCATCCGTCAATCCATACCTCA
>NW_017073028.1:0-258 GCF_001483705.2 Eufriesea mexicana | reverse complement strand
CCGAACGTAATCTACCCCAACCTATCGTGCCGCGACCGCTACTGCTGGGCTCACCACAGACGAGCAGGAAATATTTGGTGAGTGCAGCGCGCAGAAATCCGCAGAATCGCAGAATCGCAGTGTATAGCCGAAAAGTCAAAACTATCCGAACCGAACCCAAGCCAACATAACCCAAACTAAAGTGCCGAGACCACTATTGCTGGCCTCGCATGAGCCAAGCAGAATATACTAGAGCACAGTAGAGCGCAGGACTCCACT
>NW_017073027.1:0-258 GCF_001483705.2 Eufriesea mexicana | reverse complement strand
ATGTAAGTATGAATGTATGCATGTATGTATGGATGAGTGTATGGGTGTATGTATGGATCTATGAATGTATATATGGATGTATGTATGGATGGATGAGTGTATGCGTGGAAGGATTTATGGATGTATGAGTGTGTAGGGGTATGAATGTATGGATGGATGGATTTATGGATGTATGGATTTATATATGTATGGATATATGGGTGGATGGATGTATGTGTTGATGAATGTATGGATGTAATGATGGATTGATGGATAGGT
>NW_017073026.1:0-258 GCF_001483705.2 Eufriesea mexicana | reverse complement strand
GCAAGAAAGTTAACTCACCACGATATTAGTCGTAAATGCCCATAAAATTGAATTTTCCTCCTTAATGCTCAAGCAATGCAATGGCTATGGCACGCCAATAGAGTCTACCCTCCTTATTTATGCAGCAAAGATAGCTCACCACGATATCATTCGAAAATGTCAGTAAAATTGAATTTTCCTGTTAGAGTCCACAGTATTGCAAAGGCTACAGCACTAAAAAAGCATCTTTCCTCCTAACTTATGCAAGGAACTTAGCTC
>NW_017073025.1:0-258 GCF_001483705.2 Eufriesea mexicana | reverse complement strand
GTCAATAAAATTGAACTATCGAGCCCGATACTGCAGCATTGCTATGGCTATAGCAGGCCAAAAAGATCTTTCCTCCTTACTTATGCAAGGAAGTTGGCTCTACACGCGATTAGTCGAAAATGTCAATAAAATTAAACTTTTCAGAAAGATTCTGTCCCACTGCAATGGTTATAGCTTGCCAATATAATCTTTCCACATTGTTTATGCATGAAAGTTATCTCACCACGGTATTAGTCGAAAATGACAATAAAATTGAAC
>NW_017073024.1:0-258 GCF_001483705.2 Eufriesea mexicana | reverse complement strand
TTATGCAACAAAGTTAACTCACCGCGATATTAGTCGAAAATGTCAATAAAATGGAACTTTCCTGCCAGATTCTATAGCATTGCTATGGCTATAGAACGCCAATATAATCTTTCCACCTTATTTACGCAAGGAAGGCAGCTCACCACGGTATTAGCCGAAAATATAAATAAAATTGAATTTTCCAGCCAGATTCATGAGCATTGCAATGGCTGTAGCACGCCAATAGAATATTTCCTCCTTATTTATGCAAGATAGTTA
>NW_017073023.1:0-258 GCF_001483705.2 Eufriesea mexicana | reverse complement strand
AACAATATATGGAGAATACAGTGAGATTGAAAGGTATGTTGTATTCAAGATCTAAATGAATCAATGAATCAAGAATTAATATTAGTAGTCAAAGTTACTGATCATAGCTAACACATTAAGTTTCAGAATGATGGAGCTAAGGTATATAAAAAAAAGGGAGAAGTTCGAATGAAGGCAGTGAGAAGAGGAAACGCATATGCGGTATCAAGAAACAGAAAGGAGGCAGCATATGTATCAACAGAGAAAAATGTGTGGCAT
>NW_017073022.1:0-258 GCF_001483705.2 Eufriesea mexicana | reverse complement strand
CATTGCAACGGATATAGCACGCCAAGTGTATCTTTCCTCCTCAATTATGCAAGAAAGCTTGCTTACCGCGATATTAGTCGAATGTGTCAATAAAATGGAACTTTCCAGTCAGATTCAATAGCAATGCAATGTCTATATCACGCGAATAGAATTTATTCCTCTTACTTATGCGAGGAAGTTTGTTCACCACAATATTAGTCGAAAATGTATATAAAATTGATCTTTCCGGTCAGACTCTATTGAATATCAATGGCTATA
>NW_017073021.1:0-258 GCF_001483705.2 Eufriesea mexicana | reverse complement strand
GGAGGCCATGATCACGGCCTAACTTTCGCGCCGTCCATGGTGCTCCATGCCAACCTGAACCACTCGCGGGCATCGCAGGACATGCTCCTGCAGACGCTCGTTGAGCTGGGTGCCGGGCTGGCTGTTAACGCAGATACGTACCGTATCCTCGATCAAGACGGTTGGTCGGGGATCGGGAGTGCTCCGTGGCGATCGTCGTAAGAGGACTACTACGGACACCCGCACCAACGCTGCTGCACAGCGGTGAGGGATTCGTGG
>NW_017073020.1:0-258 GCF_001483705.2 Eufriesea mexicana | reverse complement strand
ATACATACATCCATACAAACTTCCATACATACACACATACAACCATACATACATACATCCATAGATCTGTACATCAATAGAACCATCCATCCATATATACTACCACCTACACATACATCCATACATACATCCATCGATCCATACACCCATACATCCATACATATATACATCCGTATGTCCATTCATCCGTACATACATACATATATACATCCACACATCCATACATCCATACATCCATACATATATACACCCACACAT
>NW_017073019.1:0-258 GCF_001483705.2 Eufriesea mexicana | reverse complement strand
TTGCACCCTTACTTAACACTTACAACGCTATGGACGCATATATGCGTTGTTCAATTTTTTCGGTCTTCCATGTAATAGTATTATATGTAATTTTATGTGAGACAAATATATGTGTGTTTCTTAGCAACGATAGCAAAAAAAGACAAATGATGGAACAAATAATAGACGCGAGGAAGGGTTTATTCTTTTGTATATCAGTTCTGAGTATCATTAGTAACGTATTAACAACATAGTATACGTATAACAATATTAACCCTT
>NW_017073018.1:0-258 GCF_001483705.2 Eufriesea mexicana | reverse complement strand
CATACAAACGTAATGTAAGCAAACGTAACATAACCTGACCTTACGTGCCGAGGCCAGTATTGCCGTCCTCCACATAGACGAGCAGAATATACTGGTGCATAGTAGAGCGCAGAAAGCCTCCATGTAGACCTGTATAGCACATAAGTAAGTGACATCCTATCCTACCCTGATCCATCCCACCCTAACCGAGAGTGGATTATCCAAACCTAACGTGCCGAGTCCACTAATGATGGCATCCACATTGCCAAGCAGAACGCA
>NW_017073017.1:0-258 GCF_001483705.2 Eufriesea mexicana | reverse complement strand
TCGGATAGGTAAAGTTTCGTTGGGTAGGTGACGTTTGGTTTTGTGAGGTTAGGTTAGGTTAGGATAGGTTCGGATAGGTTAAGTTAGGTCGGGTTAAGTTCTGTTCGGTTAGGTTCGGTCAGGATAGGTTACGTTAGGTTTTGTATCGTTGGACTAGGTTAGGTTAGGCCTGGTTAGGTTAGGTTAGGTTAGGTGAGGTTAGGTTAGGTTGTGTAAGGTTAGGTTAGGTTAGGTTTGGTTACTATATGATAGGTTCGG
>NW_017073016.1:0-258 GCF_001483705.2 Eufriesea mexicana | reverse complement strand
GTTATGATGGCTGTGACTTTCGTGCTATACACTGTTGTTCGTTGTTTTCTTGCTCTGGACTGATCTCCACTATATTCTGCTTGGCCCTGGGGAGGTCAGCAATTGTGGTCTCGGCACGTTGTGTGCAGTTAGGCAACGCTTGGTTTGGATAAGTTAGCTTTGGTCAGGTACGGATACATATGGCTTTTGTGCTATCACTGCGATTCTAATCATTTCTGCTCTCTTCTGCGGTATGGTAATTCCTGCTAGACTTTGGGG
>NW_017073015.1:0-258 GCF_001483705.2 Eufriesea mexicana | reverse complement strand
ACACCTTTTTTCAAGGCTGTTACTCTTTTGGCAGTCTTTTAGGTCTATTGCATAAGTTGGTTGAAAGGTAGAGTCCATTAGAAGGCGCCATTTTTATTTTTGGAGGTTATGTTTGAAGATTCGTTGAAGTAGACGGTGGTAAGAGGTCCGCAGGTGAAATTTCTGCATCTTTTTTCCAAGCTGTTACTCTTTTGACAGTCTTCTGAGCGCATTGCATAAGTTGGTTGGAAGACGGAGTCCATTAGACGACGCCATTTT
>NW_017073014.1:0-258 GCF_001483705.2 Eufriesea mexicana | reverse complement strand
ATGGATGTACGTTTTGTCGTGTGATATGTCAGTGTTGGTGTTGGGGGAATGTCGTGAAGTAGTAGTAACGAGGTTTTATTACGAATATCTGGGAATTGTGAATTAATCAGGATAAAAATGTTGGTCCTTCGAGAGGTCACTTTTAATAGCCATTTAATGAAATTTTAGGGATATTAATTAATATGTTGAATTTAAGATAGTTTAAAGAATAAAATAATTCTACGTGTTGATTTATATATGATTTCATTTACTATTTTG
>NW_017073013.1:0-258 GCF_001483705.2 Eufriesea mexicana | reverse complement strand
ATATGCCCTACTTGGCGGTGGGGGGGGGGGGCATCAATTGTGGGCTAGGCACATTAGGTTAGGATTGTTTACGTTCGATTAAGTTATGTTAGGTCAGTTTAGGTTAGGATACCTCCTACATTTCTGCTGCCCGCTACTGTTCGGACAGTGTCAGCTGTCTACATTGGTCCTCTGTACTCTGCTTAGCTCTCGCGGGGCCAGCAATAGCTTTCGTGGCACGTCAGGTTGGATTACGTTACGTCTGTTTATGTTGCGTTT
>NW_017073012.1:0-258 GCF_001483705.2 Eufriesea mexicana | reverse complement strand
ATCCATACATTCATCCGCCCATACACCAATTCTTCCATACATTCATCCAGCCATACAACCACATATCCATACATCCATCGGTCCATACATCTATCCACCCATACATACATCCATCCACACATCCACACACCCACACATCCGTACATCCATATATCCTTCCATTCGTACGTCTATCAGTCGATACATCATTCCATACATACATCCATACATACATACATCCATACAACCATACATTCATGCATCCATAAACCTGTCCAT
>NW_017073011.1:0-258 GCF_001483705.2 Eufriesea mexicana | reverse complement strand
GCGGTATTGGGGCGTTAGATTGGGTTAAGGTATGTTCGGTTATATTCTGTTGGTTTGAGTTAGTTTTGGGTAGCTCCGACTTTTCTGATATGCACTGGGATTCTAGGGATTTCTGCATTCTACGTTGTACTGGTGAGTTCTGCTTGGCTCTGGGGAGGCCAGCAATAGTGGCCCCTGCGCCTTACTTTGGTTCATGTTGCGTTCGGTGTAGGTTGGGTCTGGCAAAGTTCGGTCAGGGTAGCTATAACATTTGCGCTG
>NW_017073010.1:0-258 GCF_001483705.2 Eufriesea mexicana | reverse complement strand
ATTTTCCAGCCAGATTCCATAGCATAGCAATGGCTATAGCACGCCAGTAGAATCTTTCCTCCTTGCTGATACAGGAAAGTTAGGCCACCACGATAGTTGTCGAAACCGTCAATAGAATTGAATTTTCCAGCCAGATTCTGCAGCACTTCAATGACCATAGCACGCCAATAGAATCTTCCCTCATTATTTATGCTTGAAAGGTAGCTCACCATGATATCAGCCGAAAATGTACATTAAATCGAGTTTTCCAGACAGATT
>NW_017073009.1:0-258 GCF_001483705.2 Eufriesea mexicana | reverse complement strand
CCGCTATTTCTGCCCTTCCCAGATCCAAGCAGGACAAACTAGAGAACAGTGCAACGCAGAAATCCACCGAATAGTAGTGTACAGCACAAGGGTTAATACTACCCTGACAAAACTTTGTCTGGCCCATCCTAACCGAACGTAACCTGACACAATGTAACGTGCAGAGACCACTAAAGTTGACCCTGCCAGTGCCAATCTGGAGTCATTAGTGCACTCAATGGCGCAGGAGTCCACCGAATAGCAGTGTGTAGCAAAAAA
>NW_017073008.1:0-258 GCF_001483705.2 Eufriesea mexicana | reverse complement strand
GGCCAGTAATAGTGGTCGCGGCGCGTTATGTTGTGTTATGTTACGTTTGGATTTGTTACGATAGTTTCGGTTAGGTTAGAATAGCTTTGTCTTTCTTAGTATAAGCTGTTGTTCGGTGCTCTTCTGCGATCTGCTGGGCTCCAGAATGACCTGCTTGGCTCTTGGGAGGCCACAAATATTGGCCGCGGCGCGTTAGGTTGTGTTAGGTTTCGGCTGGATTTGTTATGTTTGGTTAGGTTAAGCAAAGTTAGCTTTGAC
>NW_017073007.1:0-258 GCF_001483705.2 Eufriesea mexicana | reverse complement strand
TTGTAGGGCGCAGAAATCCACATAATTGCAGACTATGGCACTAATGTCATAGCTACCCTCTCCCAACCTAGCCAAACGTAGCATAACCAAACGTAATCTAATTCAACCTAACTCGCTGAGACCACTGTTGCTGCCGTCCCCAGAGTCAATCAGTACCTGCTAGAACAAGGTATATTGCAGGAATCCACCGAAGAACAGTATACAGCGCAACAGCTAAAGCTACCCTAACCAAACGTTGCCTAACCCAACCTAACCGAA
>NW_017073006.1:0-258 GCF_001483705.2 Eufriesea mexicana | reverse complement strand
TTCCATGCAGATTCCATAGCATTGCGATGGCTATTGCACGCCAATAGAATCTTTCCTCCTTATTTATACAAAAAAGGTATCTCACCTCGATATTATTTGAAAATGTCAATAAAATTCAATTTTCCGTGCAGATTCTATAGCAGAACGATGGCTATTGCACGCCAATAGAATCTTTCCTCCTTATCTGTGCAAGGTGGTCAGCTCACCCCGATATTATCCGAAAATGTCAACAAAATTGAATTTTCCAGCCAGATTATA
>NW_017073005.1:0-258 GCF_001483705.2 Eufriesea mexicana | reverse complement strand
TACATGCATCAACCCTCCAATCCATACAACCATACAAATATCAATACATACACCCATACATACTCCCATACATTCAACCATACATACATCCATACATACATCCGTACGTTCGTCCTGCCGTACAGGCATCCATACATCCAACCATTCATCCAACCATTCATAAATCCATCTAACCATACGGCGATCCATCCATATATGCATACATATTTACATCCATACATACATACATCCGTAGATCCGTCCATCCATACATCTATC
>NW_017073004.1:0-258 GCF_001483705.2 Eufriesea mexicana | reverse complement strand
CTAATTCCCTTGCATACGTAAGGAGGCAGGATTCTATTGGCGTGTTATAGCTATCGCAATGTCTTGGCATCTCGCTGGAAAATTCAATTTTCTTGACATTTTCGACTAATATCGTGGTGAGCTGATTTTCTTGCATATATAAGGAGGAATGATTATACTGGCGTGCTATGCCCATTGCAGAGCTATAGAATCTGTCTGGAATAAATCAATTCTATTGACATTTTCTACTAATATCGTGGTGAGCTAACTTTCGTGCAT
>NW_017073003.1:0-258 GCF_001483705.2 Eufriesea mexicana | reverse complement strand
GTGGGATATTACTGAAATAAAGGTATTCGGTGCAGATCTGTATCAGTAGTAAAATTTTGCAGCCATAAATCGAAAGTAATCGCAACATTCTCTGAAACTGTAATCAAATTGCTCCGAAATTGCAAGAAATTTGTTGTATTAATTAAATAAATATTCCTGTGCAATTATAAAGCAGTCGGAAGTCTTCGCCAGAAAATCGCAAATTTTCTAAAGGTTCGCTGGAACAGCGATCAAACATCACTGCAATTTCTGGAAATA
>NW_017073002.1:0-258 GCF_001483705.2 Eufriesea mexicana | reverse complement strand
CGTGGTACGTTAGGATTAGTTATGTTACTTTATGTCTGGGTTCGGTTAGGTTGGGATAGGGCATGATAGCGTTGACTTTTGCACATTACGCTGTTATTCCAAGGATTTCTGCGCCCTGCTCCCCTCTAATATGCTCTGCTTGACTCTGGGGAGGCCGGAAATATCGATCGTAGTCCGTTAAGTTTCGTTACGGTGCGCTTGTCTGTGCTACGTGAGGCTGTGTTTGGTTAGCATAGCTTTGTCTTTTGTGCTACGCAC
>NW_017073001.1:0-258 GCF_001483705.2 Eufriesea mexicana | reverse complement strand
GGTGGATCACTGCGCTCTTCATTGTACTACTATACACTGATCGACGCTGGCAAGGCCAGCAGTAGCGGTCGCGGCATGATATGTTGGGCTACGTTACGCTTGGTAAGCTTAGGTTTGTTTACTTGTTACTGCTTTACTTGTGGCTTTTGTGCTATGTACTGCTATTCGGTAAATTTCAGCGCTCCACTGCGCTGTATTATGTTTTGCTTGGCTCTGTGGAGGTCAGCAACAGATGTCTCGGCTCGTTAGGTTTAGTAA
>NW_017073000.1:0-258 GCF_001483705.2 Eufriesea mexicana | reverse complement strand
TCTATACAATTTCTCCAGATTTTCAATGGAACATATATATCGTGAAAATTTCCTACGAGTATCCCAAAGAATATAAGAATTTTCTAGCAGAATTCCGAATCATTCGATCAATTCTATCAACCAGCAACAAGCCCCATTTCACTAAAACTAAATTTCGTGTAACCTACAACGTCTTCAAATTTTCCATTGCAAAAGATGTTCCTAAAATTAACGGTTCCCGATTCAAAACGAAGAAATGCAAGAACGCAATCAAAATTC
>NW_017072999.1:0-258 GCF_001483705.2 Eufriesea mexicana | reverse complement strand
TACATCCATCGTTCCATAAATATATCCTTCCATACATCCGTCCACCATTCCATCAATCCACCATTATATCCATACATACATCCATACGTACATCAATACAGGCATCCATACATACGACAATACATTCGTCCATACATACATCCATACATACGTCCTTCCATACATTCATACATACATATATACATACATCCATTCAAACATCCATACATACATTCATGCATACATCCATCCGTCCATACAGCCATCCATCCATACATA
>NW_017072998.1:0-258 GCF_001483705.2 Eufriesea mexicana | reverse complement strand
CATGACCGGGCTTAGCCGAACCTAATCCTACTAAACAAAAGATAGCTCGACCTGACATGCCAAGACCACTAGTGTGGTCCTCCCAAGAGCCGAGTAGAAGGTATAGGGGCGCTGTAGAGCGAAAAAATCCGCCGCATTGCAGTGTATAGCACAGAAGTCAAATATAGCCGGTCCCAACACAGCCAATCGTTACATAAACAAACGTACCCTATCACAACGTAATGTCCCGCAACCACTACATCTGGCCTCCATAAAGCC
>NW_017072997.1:0-258 GCF_001483705.2 Eufriesea mexicana | reverse complement strand
TGCTACGTTTGCCTAGGGTATGTTAACTTGGGTTTCGTTTGGATAGCAATGACTTTTGCGCCTTACACTGCGATTCTATTGCTTTCTGTGCTGTACTCTACCTTAATGTGTTCTGCTCCAATCTGTGGAGGCCAGCAATAGTGGTCGCGGCAAGTTATGCTTAGTTATGTTATGCCTGTTTGCGTTAAAATTGTGTATATTAGGATATGGTAGCTTTGAGTTTCGTGATGCACACTGCCATTCCGGGGATTTTAGTGC
>NW_017072996.1:0-258 GCF_001483705.2 Eufriesea mexicana | reverse complement strand
TATTATCCCTCGAGACATAGGCAATTGGTAACACAGTACTGAGTACAGCCATCACTACAGTACCCAAGCAGTGGGATAAATTTGTTCACTGGTCATGTAAATTTGAAAGAAACTCTACAATAACCAGCGAATAGTTTGGTTATGGCCAGAGGCTTTAAAGTTGGCAGAACTCCACCTTGTACATCCAGCAAGAGTGCACTGTAGCCGTTGGATTGTTCTGTTCAGTGATGGTTTAGACTGTATAGCATTTCTAGAATT
>NW_017072995.1:0-258 GCF_001483705.2 Eufriesea mexicana | reverse complement strand
AGAGCATAACACGGCGCAGAAGTGCACAGAACAGCAGTGTACACCACGCGAGTCAAAGCTATTGAGACTTAGCCCAAGCAAACATATCCTAACCAAGCGCAGCCTAACTCGGTCTAACGTGCCGAGGACACTTTTACTGGTATACCCAGAGCCGAGCAGAGTATAGTAGAACACTGTAGAAGGCAGAATTCCACCTAATATGAGTATATAACAGGAAAGACATAGGTACCCTGACCTAACGCACCGTAAGCTGACGTA
>NW_017072994.1:0-258 GCF_001483705.2 Eufriesea mexicana | reverse complement strand
ATATCATGTACGGATATATAATTTTATTGCCTTATTTATATTTGTATTATGTTATCAGTTATTTTAATGGTATGCCATTAAAATGTACTGCCATTAACCCTACCAATTCGACAGGTATAAATTATACATTAACAGACATACAAAATAAAATGACTTATCCAACGGAATATATATAAATTATTCCATAGTATTGAGTGTCTAAAGAAACAAAATTCTACTCAGCGAAAAGGTATTTACTATGATGTCGTCAACAGCTTG
>NW_017072993.1:0-258 GCF_001483705.2 Eufriesea mexicana | reverse complement strand
CTTATATTTTAATTATCTCGCTGATACTTGTTATGCCGAAATAAAAGAAGAAAAGCATGTGTTTGGGTGAGAAATGAACGAATAGAATTATTTTATTTCGATATCTCATGTGTAGTTATTTTTAATATAATTATTGTCTCTTATTCGATATTTAAATTTAATATTTAAACTTATCTTTTCAATATAAACCATCTACAGAACGCGTGTGCAAAATTTCGAGTTAAAAGGAAACGCAACGCAAATGTTACGAGAGGAAAC
>NW_017072992.1:0-258 GCF_001483705.2 Eufriesea mexicana | reverse complement strand
AGTTAGCTCACCACGATATTATTTGAATATGTCAATAAAATTGAATTTTCCATGCAGATTCTACAGCATTGCGATGGCTATTGCACGCCAAAATAATCTTTCCTCCTTAGATATGTATGAAAGTCAGCTCAACACGATATTATGCGAAAATGTGAATAAAATTGGATTTTACAACCAGATTCTATTGCGCTACAGTGGCCATAGCACGCCAATAGCATCTTTCCATCTTATTTATTCAAGGAGGTTAGCTCACCGCGA
>NW_017072991.1:0-258 GCF_001483705.2 Eufriesea mexicana | reverse complement strand
AACTCGATTAAGAAAGAAAACCAATGAACACTTGGAGACACATCAAATCACTTCATTCCCTTAACAATTTCACCCTCAAACACTATCAAACTAATAACCGATCACACATACCATGATTTTTGGCTATAACTTTTGCAAATAGTTTCCACAATCTTCCAATGTGTTACACAACCAATTACCAAATCCTAATCAATAATACCCTTCAAATCCATAAACATACATATACACTCCTCCCTCAAACCTCCTCAAACAAACATC
>NW_017072990.1:0-258 GCF_001483705.2 Eufriesea mexicana | reverse complement strand
TACTACTACTACTATTACTACTATTACTATTACTGTTACTGCTACTGCTACTGCTACTACTACTACTACCACTACGACTCTTACTATCACTACTACTGTTACTACCACTACTGCTCTTACTGCTACTACTACTACTACTACTATTACTACTATTACTCTTACTATTACTATCACTACTACTACTACTACTGCTGCTACCACCACCACCACCACTACTACTACTACTACTACTACTGCTACTACTACTACTACTATTAT
>NW_017072989.1:0-258 GCF_001483705.2 Eufriesea mexicana | reverse complement strand
GTCAGGTTACGTTCGGTTATGCTACCTTCGGTTAGGTTAGGGGAGGATAGCAATGACTTTATTGCTATAGTCTGCTATTAGGTGGATTTCTGCTTCATACACTGCTTTAATATATTCAGCTTGTCTCACGGAAGGCCAACAATAGTGGTCTCGGATCGTTTCATTGGGTCAGATTACGTTCAGCTATGTTGGGTTAAGCAATTCTTGGTTAAAGTAGCTACAACTTTTGTGCTGTACACCGCCGTTTGCTGGATTTCT
>NW_017072988.1:0-258 GCF_001483705.2 Eufriesea mexicana | reverse complement strand
GTAAATATGAAGGAAAGAAGCTATTGGTTTGCTATAGCCATTGCATTCCAATAGAATCTGACTCAAAATATCAATTCTATTGAAATTTTCGGCTAATATTGAGGTGAGCACTCTTTTCTGCGAAAACAGCGGGGTAAGAATCTATTGGATTGCGGTAGCCATTGCATTGCAATAGAATCTGTCTGCAAAGTTCAGTTTTATTGACATTTTCGACTAATATCTTGATGAGCAAGCTTTTCTGCACAAATAATGGGGGAA
>NW_017072987.1:0-258 GCF_001483705.2 Eufriesea mexicana | reverse complement strand
ACACAACCATCCATCCATACATTGATACATCCATTCACTCATACATCCATCCATCCATACATCTTTACAGATATGCATCCATCCATCCATGCATCCATACAACCATACATACACCCATACATATGTCCATCCAAACATCCATCGAAACATTCATCCATCCATCCTTACATCCACCGAGTAATACAACCATCCATACATACATCCATACACATATCAATACATACATCCTTACATTCACACATACATTCATCCATACAT
>NW_017072986.1:0-258 GCF_001483705.2 Eufriesea mexicana | reverse complement strand
TTGCATTGGCTATAGCACGCCGATAGTATCTTTTCTCACTATTTATGCGGGAAAGGTAGCTCACCACGTTAGTAGTCGAAAACGTCAGTAAAATTTAATTTTCCCGCCAGATTCTATAGCACTGCAATGGCTATATCACGCCAAGAGTATATTTCTTCCTTATCTATGCAAAAAAGCTTGTTCACCACGATATTTGTCGAAAATATCAATAAAATTGAATTTTCCAGGCAGATTCTATAGTATTGCAATGGCTATAGC
>NW_017072985.1:0-258 GCF_001483705.2 Eufriesea mexicana | reverse complement strand
TATCCCGACAAAGCGTAACATAAACGATCGTTATCTATCTTATCCTAACGTGCCGAGACCACTGTTGCTGGCCCTCCCAGAGCCAACCTGTAAACATTATAGTACAGTAAGGAGCAGAAATCAACCTAATAGCAGACCATAGCACTAAATTCAAAGCCATCCTCTCCGTATCTAGCTAACCGTAACATAACCAAGCACTACCCAACTCAGCCTAACGTGCCGCGACCTCTATTGCTGGCCACGCCAAAGCCAAGTAGA
>NW_017072984.1:0-258 GCF_001483705.2 Eufriesea mexicana | reverse complement strand
TCTACTCTCTACTGTTCTCTTACATATTCTGCTTTGCTTTTCGGAGGCCAGAAATAGTGGTCTCGACGCGTTAGGTTGTGTTTGGTTATTCTATGTTTGGCTATGCTTGGTTATTGTGGCTTCGACTTTTCTGCTACACCCTGCTACATGGTAGCTCTCTGCGCTCTATTGTGCTCTAGCGTATTACGCTTGGCACTGGTTACTCCAGCAATAGTTGTCTCAGCACGTGCGGTTAAGTTAAGGTACGTTTGATTATAT
>NW_017072983.1:0-258 GCF_001483705.2 Eufriesea mexicana | reverse complement strand
GGAGCACAGGGCCCGCAGCCGGCCCAAAGGCAGGGGGGCCAGGAGGAGGCCATGGACACGGCCTAACTTTCACGTCGTCCCTGGTGCTCCAGGCCCACCTGAACCACTCGTGGGCATCGCAGGACCTGCTCCTGCAGACGCTCATTGAACTGGGTGTTGGGTCGGCTGTTACCGCAGAGCCGTACCGTATCCTCGATCAAGACGGATGTTTCGGGGATCGGGACGGCTCCCTGGCGATCATCGCCCGGAGACACCTGC
>NW_017072982.1:0-258 GCF_001483705.2 Eufriesea mexicana | reverse complement strand
GTTGGACTTCTTCGCTATACTGTGCTCTAAAATACTCTGCTTGTCTCTGGGAAGGCCAACAACAGTGTGCTTGGAGCGTTTGGATGAGTTACGTTACGTTCGGTCGGGATAGGTTGACATAGTGTAAGGATGGATATCTTTGACTTTTGTGCTATGCAATGCTATCCTGTGGATTTCTGCTCTCTAGCCTGCCCTAATATGCTCTGCTTGGCTCTCAGGAGGCCAGCAATTATGGGATCGGAACGTTGCGTTCATTTA
>NW_017072981.1:0-258 GCF_001483705.2 Eufriesea mexicana | reverse complement strand
ACACATAGCTGTTCGGTGGAATTCTGCGCTCTGCTCTGCTCTACTATATTCTGCTTGGCCTCGTGTAGGCCTGCAATAGTGGTAGCGGCACGTTATGTTGAGTCTGTCTACGTTTGGTTAGGCTACGCTGCTTTGTGTTACGTTTGGATATCTTTGACTTTTCTGTTGTACACTGATATACTATGCATTTATGCTCCCTGCTCTCCTCTAATACGTTCTGCATGGCTCTCACGTTTCCCGCAATATTGGACGCGGCAC
>NW_017072980.1:0-258 GCF_001483705.2 Eufriesea mexicana | reverse complement strand
GCGGAAACCCACCTAATAGCAGAATACGACACTAAACACAAAGCTATACCCTCCTAACCTAACTAATCGCACACATAAACAAAGGTAAGCTAGCACAACCTAACGTGCTGCTACCACCATTGCTGTCCTCCGCTGAGCCAAGCAGAAGACACTAGTGGAGTGTAGAACGCAGAAATCCATAGAATCGCGATGTGCATCAGAAAATTCAAAGATACTCAAACCTAACCCAAACCAACAGAACATAACGAATCATAGCAT
>NW_017072979.1:0-258 GCF_001483705.2 Eufriesea mexicana | reverse complement strand
ATGTGTGTATGGGTGTATGTATGGATGTGTGGATGTGCGTATGGTTGTATGTATGGATGGATGTTTGTATGTTTGGACGGATTTATGGATGAATGGATGTGTGGATGTATGGATGTACGAATGGTAGGATGTACGTATGTAGCGATGTATGGATGTACGAATATGTGGTTGTACTAATGCATGGATGTATGGATGTGTGGATGGATGAATGGATGGCTGGATGTACAGAAGAACGCGTGTATGTATGGATGTTTGTAT
>NW_017072978.1:0-258 GCF_001483705.2 Eufriesea mexicana | reverse complement strand
GCTGGCCGCCATGGAGGCATGCAGAACATATTAGAGCACAGTAGGGCGCAGAAATCTGCCGAAAAGCAGTGTATTGCACGGAAGCCAGATCCTTCGTTCCTAACCGCACCAAACCTAACGTAACAATTCGCAACCTACACCAACACAACGTGCCGAGGCCACTACTGTTCGCCACCCCAGGGTGAAGCAGAAAAGGCTAGAGCAGAGAAGATCGCAGAAACCACCGAATAGCAGTGTACAGCACAATAGACAAAGCAG
>NW_017072977.1:0-258 GCF_001483705.2 Eufriesea mexicana | reverse complement strand
ATTTTCCATCCGATACATATTCAATGAGATTTAACCATAACGTTAGCATAATGCACCCTGCGTATCAGAAATAAAATCTTCGAAACTTTCAAGAAACTCTAACTCCTGCATTTCTGTAAAGAAAGAAGAAAAGAAATCAAATTCGAAAATGTTCTTTCATCATCCGTCCTATCGTTGATAAATCTCAAATGCATAAAAGAGATTTGGCATTTCGACTGTTTCGTGAGTACACATAAAAAAAATAGACACCAATGAATC
>NW_017072976.1:0-258 GCF_001483705.2 Eufriesea mexicana | reverse complement strand
AAAACGACGTAAACCTTCGCCTGAATTCTTCCTACAATCGACAAGAAGATTCGGACGAAACACCCCCAACGCGAATTAAAGTTTCGACATAGCTGTCACCCCCCGCGCGAAACCCTATTTCTTCCCTGCGAGATGACGCGAAATCCCAGTCGAAATTGTCACTGGAAATTTAATCAGCCTCCAAAGCGTAGTCGCCGCGGCCAAAAGGTAATCGGTCGACGACCAGGTAATAACCCTTCTCAGCCTCTCACTAGCCCC
>NW_017072975.1:0-258 GCF_001483705.2 Eufriesea mexicana | reverse complement strand
TTATGTGAGTATGGGATAGCTTTTGCTCTTGTGCTATGAAATGCAATGCTGCTGTTTTCTGCGATGTACAGTTCTCTGGTATATTCTGCTGGTCTCTGGGGCGGTCACCAATTGTGGTCTAAGCACGTTAAGTTCAGTTAGGTTACGTTTGGTTATGTCACGTTTCCATGCATTGCGTTAGGATGGATTTGACACATGTGCTATACACTGCTATTCGGTGTGTGTCTGCGCTCTGCGTTCCTATTCTATTCTCTGCGC
>NW_017072974.1:0-258 GCF_001483705.2 Eufriesea mexicana | reverse complement strand
ACTTGCCAGAGAATAGGTCTATTCAAAGTCTATTACCTGCTATAGCTTGGTGAACAGATCGCAAAACGCCTTCAATATAATGGCAGGTACAGCCATCCACTAGCCAGAGAATACTACTATTCAAAATATATAATCATTTATAGCTTGTTGAATAGGTCGCCTAACCCTTTCGACCAATGGCAATTCAGCCTTCTGCTTGCCAGAGAATAGGTCCATTCAAAATCTATACCCTGTTATAGCTTGGTGAATAGATCGCCT
>NW_017072973.1:0-258 GCF_001483705.2 Eufriesea mexicana | reverse complement strand
AGAAATAGTGGCCGGGGCGCGTTAGTTTGCGTTAGGTTACTTTTGGCTAGGTTAGGTTCGTGTTGGTTGCGTTAGGATAGCTTTGACTTCCGTGCTACACACTGCCATTACATGGACCTGTCTCCTCTACTATTCCATACCATATGCTGCCTGTATCTGGACAAGCCAGCAATAGTTGTCGCGGCACGTTGGGTGTAGTTAGGCTACGTTTGGCTAGGTTGCTTCGATCTTGGTTAGGTATGCGTAGCTTTGGCTTTC
>NW_017072972.1:0-258 GCF_001483705.2 Eufriesea mexicana | reverse complement strand
CATACATACATAACTCAAATACGTCCATACATTCAAACATACATACATACATACATACATCCAATAATCCATACATCCATAGATCCGTACATACACCTATACACTCATCCATACATATATGCATAGATATATCCGTGCATACATCCATACATACATCCATACGTCCATACATCCTCACACCCGTACATCCATACTCACATCAATACACAGATCCATACACACAGCCATACATACTTCCACAGATATATTAATATATAC
>NW_017072971.1:0-258 GCF_001483705.2 Eufriesea mexicana | reverse complement strand
TTCCTTATTTACCGTTTTAAAATTATCGTCGACTTTATGACAGAAAGTTTTCGGATTACTTTTCTCCTGTAACGAAAAAGTCGTCGAATGCAAAGGGTTAATAATAATATGCCTAATAAAAAGGAATATTTTGATAAAATATTTATGTAATTTATAATTACTATTATTGTATATACACATATATATATATAATTTATAAAAATTTTAATTTTTAATGTTATAAATTAAAAAATTTGTTAATGTTAATGAATATAAATA
>NW_017072970.1:0-258 GCF_001483705.2 Eufriesea mexicana | reverse complement strand
CGCTGCAGTGCGGTCGGAAATGATTGGATGGTCCGACGAGCTGGGGTTATCGCGCGAGGAGTTTGTGCCCTGCGGTCGCTAGGATGGGGTCGAGGATCACCGCCCCCTGACCAGACGGCATACCAGCCCGAGGCTTTGCTCTGGCTCTGGAGGCGTGGTGTGGCCGTGTACGACGGGTATTCGACAGCTGCCTCGGGACCGATCGCTTTCCGGCATGTTGGTAGAGAGCGAGGGTCCTGCAGAACCCGAAACCGGGGA
>NW_017072969.1:0-258 GCF_001483705.2 Eufriesea mexicana | reverse complement strand
TCTGTCATACTCGTCACACACACATTCTTCTACACAAACATTCCTCACACTCATACCACACATTCTGTGACAACCACTACCACAATATATTCTTACTTTCTAGAGGTGTGAAAACGACCATTGGCCTTTTGTCAAGGTTGGAATGAGTAAGATGTTTTGAACTCTGACGTTGGCCTGACTGTATCAGTTAGGTCCTTTCAGTGACTAACAAGGAGAGTGCAAGTCCTTCGGGTCACCGATTTAATTGAAACTTTGTAG
>NW_017072968.1:0-258 GCF_001483705.2 Eufriesea mexicana | reverse complement strand
ACCAAAACTAACCTAACCAAACGTTCCCTAACCTAACCTGTTGTGCCGCAGCAGCCACTGCTGCCCTCCGCAGAGTCGAGAGGAGCATGGTAGAGTAATGTAGAGCGCAGAAATCCACCGAAGAGCAGTATATAATACAAAAGTCAAAGCTATCCCAATCAAACCTAACCAAACCTATCGTGACCGAAATAGAAGTTACTTAACCAAACATGCAGCGATCACTATGCAGCGCATAAGTGAAAGGTACCCTTTCCTAAG
>NW_017072967.1:0-258 GCF_001483705.2 Eufriesea mexicana | reverse complement strand
TACGCCCGTACATGCAACCATACATACATCGATACATACATCCATGCATCCATACATCCATCCGTCCGCACACCCCCTCAACCATACGTCCTCCCACATATACATCCGACCGCACATAAATTCATACATCCATACAAACATCCATCCATACAACCACGCATCCATTAATCCATGGACCCTTACATCCATCCATCTATCCATACGTGCATACAACCATACAAACACCCGTACATACTTCCATACATACGTGGATACATA
>NW_017072966.1:0-258 GCF_001483705.2 Eufriesea mexicana | reverse complement strand
CAAGCAATGTAATAATCGACTCAAACGTATCTCGGAGTATTCTTCCCAATTTTTATTCCTCTTGCAGATTTCCATAAATGCGGAATATTAACAATTGCACAACAAAACAGTGATACGTACGAGACGCGCATACCGCCATTGCGCGGCGAGAAATGCTGCGCGCGCAGACTCTCGCGCTGGCGCGCCTGCGCAGCCTAGAGGGAGCCGTGATCCCTAGCGTGGGGTAGCCCGATTAATAGTAAACGCGTTAACAGCCAG
>NW_017072965.1:0-258 GCF_001483705.2 Eufriesea mexicana | reverse complement strand
TCTGCATTGAAGTGGCTATAGCACTCCAAAAGGATTTTTCCTCCTTACGTATGCAAAAAAGATGGCTCAAAACGATATTAGACGAAAATGTCAATGACATTGAATTTTCCAAGCAGATTCTATAGCAATGCATTGGCAATAGCACGCCAATAGAACCTTTCCTCCTTATTTATGCAAGAATGATAGCTCACCACGACATTAGTCGAGAATGTCAATAAAATTGAATCTGCCAGGCACATACTATATCATTGTAATGGC
>NW_017072964.1:0-258 GCF_001483705.2 Eufriesea mexicana | reverse complement strand
TTTCGACTAATATCGTGGTGAGTCAGCTTTATTGTATAAATACGGAGGAAAGATTATATTGGTTTGCTATAGCCATAGCAGTTCTATAGAATCTGGCTGGAAAATACAATTTTAATGACATTTTCGACTAATATCGTTGTGAGCTAACTTTCTTGGACAAATAAGGGGAAAACATTCGGTTGGCGTGATGTAGGAATTGCAATGCTACAGAATCTTGCTGGAAAATTCAATTTTACTGACATTTTCGACTGACATCGT
>NW_017072963.1:0-258 GCF_001483705.2 Eufriesea mexicana | reverse complement strand
ATTCCGATGGGTATTGCGCGCCAATACAATCTTTCTCCTTATTTATGCAGGGATGTCAGCTCACCACGATATTAGTCGAAAATGTCAGCAAAATTGAATTTTCCAGCCATATTCTCTAGAATTGCAATGGCCATAGCGCGCCAATAGAATCCTTCCTCCTTACTTATGCAAGAAAGTCAGCTCATCACGACATTGGTCGGAAAAGTCAATGAAATTGAAATTTCGAGCCAGACGCGGTAGCATTGCAATGGCCATAGC
>NW_017072962.1:0-258 GCF_001483705.2 Eufriesea mexicana | reverse complement strand
TTTGTTACGCTGCGTTTGCCTATGTTCGGAAAGGATAGCTTAGTCTTTTGTACTATACACTGCTATTGTGTAGATCTGTTCGATCTGCTGTACTCTCATATTTTCTGCTTGGCTCTGGGGAGGCCAGCAATAGTGGTCTCTTCGCGTTACGTTGGGATGTGTTAGAAGAGAATAGCTTTGGCCTTTGTGCTTTAAGCGGCTGTACGGTGAATTTGCGCCATCTACTGTGCTCTAATTTCTGCTGCTTGGCCCTGGGGA
>NW_017072961.1:0-258 GCF_001483705.2 Eufriesea mexicana | reverse complement strand
TCTATCCATCCATAAATCCATACATTTATACATCCATACATCCATATGTCCATCCATCCATACTTCCGTCCATCCATATATGCATCAACCCATACCTCCGTCCATCCATACATCCATCAAACCATACATCCATACGTATATACATCCAACCATTCATACATCCATACATCCATCCATACATACATATATACCTTAATCCATTCATACATCCGTTCTATCGTACATCCATTCATCCGTACATCCGACCATCCATACCTC
>NW_017072960.1:0-258 GCF_001483705.2 Eufriesea mexicana | reverse complement strand
GCTAATTTTCTGTAAGTGGATTTTTAGAGATAAAGCTGCTGCTTCTAGGCATGGAATGGGTCGTTACGTTAAAATGCAGGTAAGGTGATTCTTTCTTTTAAAAATTTTCTTTTTCTACATTTATTCTTTGCAATTGGGACACAAAATTTTGGTGACATTTGGCAAATTTAAATATTGATTCTTTACATTGGCACCTGTTGGCTAATTCTCTGTGAGTAGAATTTCAAAGAAAAAGCTGCTGCTTTTGAACAGGCAACG
>NW_017072959.1:0-258 GCF_001483705.2 Eufriesea mexicana | reverse complement strand
GATGTCAGCAATAGAGGTCAGGTCATGTTACGTTGACTTATGTTACGTTTGGTTATGTCACTGCTGGCTATGCTAGGAGAGGCTACTTAGACCTCCGCCTGTACACCGCTATTCGGAGGATGTCTGCGCTTTAACGTGCTCTAATACGCTCTGCTTGGCTCTACGAATGCCATCAATAGCGGTCGCGTCTCTCTTCGTTGAGTTATGCTACGTTTAGTTACGTTAGGTTGGGTCTGGTTAGGTTAGAATTTATTCGGC
>NW_017072958.1:0-258 GCF_001483705.2 Eufriesea mexicana | reverse complement strand
TCACAAGAACTCAAGAGATACATTACGAGATGGAAGCAGTAAATTATTAACACTTTCATGGCAGTTGTTGAATATGATTTTTATTAGTCATTTTTGGCGATGGTTCAGACGACAATAATAATGACACGTTCTATGACAATGACGACAATAATAATGCGTTAAACACAAAAGTGTATAACTAATGACAGATGAACATATTAAATGACTTTTGTTAGTTTACGTTTTTCGTTATCTTAGAATACTTTAAACCAAATAGAA
>NW_017072957.1:0-258 GCF_001483705.2 Eufriesea mexicana | reverse complement strand
ATGGTTTAAGGAAAGGAATATAATAATTAAAATATTGATGTAATTTATTAGAACGAGGTAAACAAAGGTGCGGTTTGTTTGTACATTTGGCGACCGGGGCCCTATCAGGGAGTGGCCCCATTGGCGCGCGAGGAATATTGACGAGCGGCCCTATCGGCCCGAGATTCTATTGACGAGTGGGCGTATCGGCGCGCGGGGCCCTATTGACGGACGGCCCTATCGGCGCACGGGACTATATTGTCGAGTGGCCCTATGGGC
>NW_017072956.1:0-258 GCF_001483705.2 Eufriesea mexicana | reverse complement strand
AGGTACACGCGATATCGCGTGCAATTTGTAAGAGAGAAAAATGAATCGCGTCCGTCATGCCGGTCTTGCATAAAAATTTCCGCGATAATTTCGCCCGGCTCGCAGTAATCGTCCCAAATAAACTGGATTAGCGCGAGTAATTAGCGTAAAGCAGTTTGCCTCCAGCGTGCACCGGTTATACTCGGTAATCTCGCGATTTTAAGTAAATAGAATAGAATTCGTTGGTCGCCATTCCTGATACGTATCTCGCGGAATCCG
>NW_017072955.1:0-258 GCF_001483705.2 Eufriesea mexicana | reverse complement strand
TGTATGGCTGTATGGATCGATGGATAAATGGACGGGTGGACGTATGGATGTATGGGTGTACGGAAGGATAGAAGTACGGACGGATGTATGTATGGATCGATGGCAGTATGGCTGTATGGATGTATGTATGTATGGGTGTATGGATGTAAGTTTGTATGGATGTATGTATGTATGGATGTAGGAATGTATGTATGTCCGTATATATGGGTGTATGGATGTATATATGTATGGATGTATGGATGGATGGAAGTATGAATG
>NW_017072954.1:0-258 GCF_001483705.2 Eufriesea mexicana | reverse complement strand
CCTGTAGAATAATTGAGAGAGAGAAAGCGTGCGTATGGAGTGAGACAGATCTGGCCTTAAATAAGGATGCAAGAGCGCGTGGCAGACAGACGGGGTGTGATCGAGAATAGAGTGTGTGTAGTCGAGACGTGAGTGTTACAATCCAGAGGAACTTGGTGTATTACGTCAATTAAATAAACTTGTTTCGTTATTAAAGAGAGTTGTTCTTTATTAATCACATGAAAGGGCAGAGATTGGAAAATGACCTGTATTATGTAC
>NW_017072953.1:0-258 GCF_001483705.2 Eufriesea mexicana | reverse complement strand
TCATCTTTTCTGCCATACGCTGCGATTATGTGGATTTCTGTGCTCCACTCCCCTCTAATATGCGCTGCTTGATACGGTGGAGGTCAGCAGTGACGGTCGCGGCACGTTAGGTACAGTTAGATTACGTTCGGTTAGGTTAGCTTGGCGTGAGTTAGGTTAGGTTAGCTTTGACTCTTGTGCTATATATTGCTATTGGGTGGATTTCTGCGCCCTTCTGCGCTCTAGTATGCTCCGCTTGGCTCTGACTAGGCCAGCAAT
>NW_017072952.1:0-258 GCF_001483705.2 Eufriesea mexicana | reverse complement strand
TGTATGGATGGATGGATATATGGATGTGTGGATGTATGAATGTATGGATGGGTTGATGCATGGGTGGACAGATGTATGGATCGACGGATGTATGGATGGGTGCTAGTATGGATGGATGGATGTATGGTACGAAGGATGTGTGAATGGGTGCATGTATGGATGGATGGGTGTATGGAAAGATGGATGTATTGATGTATGTATGTATGGATGAATGGTTGTGTGGATGGATGGATGTATGAATGGATTGAGGTATGGATG
>NW_017072951.1:0-258 GCF_001483705.2 Eufriesea mexicana | reverse complement strand
AAGTACGAGGTTATTTAATTCGTGAAAATGTAAGCAGATAGCGCTACTTTAGAATACCTTAGAATGGCCGCCAATTTGAAGAGGAATACGAGAATTTGGGAATTTCCAAATGAAGTTCAGCGTAAATAAAGCAAAATTCTCGTAATATACCAAAATATATGACAAATGTTTTCGCAAACGGACTGAAACTGTCACAGAAAGAGCAGAAGTTCTTAATAACCACTAACTTATTCGCGACACTGAATATATAATTGCATT
>NW_017072950.1:0-258 GCF_001483705.2 Eufriesea mexicana | reverse complement strand
TATGTTACTTTCGGTTAGGCGAGGTTAGGCTACGTTTGGTCAGTGTAGCTTTTACTTTTGAGGCATGCACTGCAATTCGGTGGAATTGTGCGGTCTGCTGTGCTCTAGTATGTTCTGATTGTCTCTGGGCAGGGCGGCTGGGCACGTTAGGTTGTGGTATGCAAGATTTGGTTAGGTTAGGTTTGGGTTGATTTCACTTTCGCGGTATACACTGATATTCGGTGCAAATGTACGCTCTACTGTGCTCTACCATACTCC
>NW_017072949.1:0-258 GCF_001483705.2 Eufriesea mexicana | reverse complement strand
ATTTAAATATAAAGAAAATGATATAAAACGTAGACATAAGTAAAATTATATCGCTATGTGCGTGAACAAAAAAAATCATTAGTCTTAAGATTAAAACGCATAGAAATTGATATTCTTTCATTTATTGGGAATCTCACAACTAATTCTAATTGTGTCATATTGGCTTTAATAAACGATTTAAGAAACAAAAGGGAGAAAAAAGCACTGGCTCTCGTCCAATCACCATAGTTAAGCTTCTTTGAGCGCGGATAGTACTTA
>NW_017072948.1:0-258 GCF_001483705.2 Eufriesea mexicana | reverse complement strand
TTGTCCATGTGTCAGTTTAGGATGTTACATATTTACAGTTGATCGTGACCATTTTAAGTATACGCGTATGGACGTCTATCTCGAAAGTGGTGCAAGTTTATTTTTCGTTATTTCGAGAAAATTGATAGTGTATCGAGTCGAAGTGTAAAATACGAGTAATGGCACGAGTGTTGATGTGTACGGTTTGGGAGAAGGTGTATGGGAGAGGACGATCTCAGATGTATGGTATTCTGTGTTTGTTATGGGTGAGGGCGAAGG
>NW_017072947.1:0-258 GCF_001483705.2 Eufriesea mexicana | reverse complement strand
TTAACCGTACCGCCTTCGCTTTGTATAAAATAATATTCGAGGTGTGTCAATAATTTCTGGAATAAGGTATTGGAAAGTTACGATATATTAAAATATTTGTGTGTTCATTGAATAGGGAATATTGAATAGGGTGAAATAGGAGAATTTTTGTAATTTTTTAATTTCTTAGATTTCTAAAATATAATTTATTTTTGCAAGCAGAATGAAATATGTAGAAGGTAGAATTAAAATCGTGAACAGCTTAAAATTGGATTTGTG
>NW_017072946.1:0-258 GCF_001483705.2 Eufriesea mexicana | reverse complement strand
CTCTACTCTCCTCTAATGCGATCTGCTTGACTCTGCGGAGGTCAGTAACAGTAGTCGCAACACGATAGGTTCAGTTGGGTTACGTTTGGTAATGTTATCCTTGGTTAGGTTATGAGAGGATGGATTTGACTTTAGCGCTATATTCCGCTATTAGGCGGATTTCTTTACCCTACAGTGCTTGAATGTTTCCAGTTTGGCTCTGGGAAGGCCAGAAATAGTTGTCTCGCACGTTTTGATCGGTCATGTTGCGTTCGATTA
>NW_017072945.1:0-258 GCF_001483705.2 Eufriesea mexicana | reverse complement strand
GTCCGAGAGAAATGGAGTTATCGTCGGTTATACAGACCGTAGCACCCAGTTGCCTTTTTATACCCCGAACGTGCAGTAGCGATCGGTGGAGGTGGAGTGGAGCGATAGGGTCTTCCTGCTCGCGAGTTGTTTAAAAAAGAAAAGCGGGGGGAAAAGAGAGAAATGAAATAACAGTAATCGAACATGGAGGGTGGAAGGAAGAAACGGGGAGACTTTTAATAAAGTGCAAAAGGGACACGGGGTTTTTCATAAGATCGG
>NW_017072944.1:0-258 GCF_001483705.2 Eufriesea mexicana | reverse complement strand
CACGGCCATTCTATTGTCTTTTGCTCTCCCCTTTCCATTAATAAGTGCTGTTTGGCTCTGGGGATGCCTGCAATAGAGGTCTCGACACGTTCGGTTTAGTCACTCTGCGCTCGGTATGGTTAGGTTAGGCCTGGTTAGGTTAGGGTAACTTTGTCTTTTGTGGTATACATAGCTATTTGGTTGCATTCGTCGCCCTAATGTGCTCGACTATTTTCTGCTTGTCTCTATGGAGACCAGAAGCAGCGGCGGCGGCACGTT
>NW_017072943.1:0-258 GCF_001483705.2 Eufriesea mexicana | reverse complement strand
CTCAAAAGATAAAGATACAATGGATAACCAGGCCAAACCAATCCTAACCAGACGTAGAATAACTAAACGTAACGTGCCGCGACCTATATTGCTAACATACACAGAGCCAAGCAGAATATACTAGATCATCAGTAGATAGCACAAATTAGACGCATTGGAGTTTAAAGCAAAAAAGTAAAAGTTATCTTAACCTTGCCTGACCTAACCTTAAGGAACCAAACGTAACCAAACCAAACCTAACTTGCTCAGCCAAACATT
>NW_017072942.1:0-258 GCF_001483705.2 Eufriesea mexicana | reverse complement strand
AAACCTATAGAATCTGGAAGGAAAATTCAATTTTATTGACATTTTCCTATAATATCGTGGTGAGCTATCTTTCTTGCATAAATAAGTAGAAAAGATTCTGTTGGCGTGCTATAGGCATTGCAGTGCTATAGAATCCGGTAGGAATTTTCAATTTTATTGACATTTTCTACTAATATCGTAGTGATCTAAGTTCCATGCATAAGTAAGGAGGAAAGATCCTTTTTTCGTGCTGTAGCCATTGCAATGCTGTAGAATCTG
>NW_017072941.1:0-258 GCF_001483705.2 Eufriesea mexicana | reverse complement strand
AATAATATACAAACTGTTAACAATTATTTCTTAAATTTGGCATTCTTGCTTAAGAGATGAATGAACAGAGAATAGACAGAAATTTATATAACACAAAAATTGGAGTCAAGAAACTCTGAAATTCGAAATAGAAATCCCCACAAATTTTTGTTTAAAAATTGTATAAATGTACGAGTTGCAAATTAAGTATCGTCGTTCCCAAAAATCTTTAAAGTCAAGATCGCAACGCAGTCGTTGCATCATTTAAGTAATGAATTT
>NW_017072940.1:0-258 GCF_001483705.2 Eufriesea mexicana | reverse complement strand
ATTGTGACAGTGCACAGAAGAGAGCAGAAGTCCATAGAATCGCAGTGCAAACGACAATAGTCGAAGCCACCTTATCCTAACATAGCCATACGTAACTTAACCTAACGTCGCTTAACTCAACCTAACGCGCAGAGGCCGCTATTGCTTGCATCCCCAGAGCTTTGCACAATATACTAGAGATGCGCAGAGCGCAGGAATCCAACGATTAGCGGTGAACAGCATAAAAGTCTATGCTATCCTATCCTAACCTTCCCAAAC
>NW_017072939.1:0-258 GCF_001483705.2 Eufriesea mexicana | reverse complement strand
GCATTACAGCACATCGAGGAGGATACTTGCGACAACCAGCCCCCCATAATAGCGGAGGGAGGAAGAGAAAAGAAGACCCCACCAACCCCTACAATATACAAATTTACCAAATTATTGTTATTAAATAATAAATAAAAACTCAAAATGGTTTGATTTTTCCTAGCTTTGAGGTCGATGAGGGGCCAGGCCCAGGCTTTTTTCATCACAAAATTCGAGTGTGCGTCCCTACAATATATTGTTAATAACAAATTGTTCTCA
>NW_017072938.1:0-258 GCF_001483705.2 Eufriesea mexicana | reverse complement strand
ATGTATGGATGGACGGAGGTATGGATGAATGGAGTTATGGATGTATGGATGTATGAATGTATGCATGTATGGATGGATAGATGTATGTATGTATGGCTGGATGGATGTATGGGTGTGTGGATGGATGGATGTATGAGTGGTTGTATGTGTGGATGGCAGGATATATGGATGGATGTATGTATGGATGTATAGGTGTATCGATGCATGAATGTATGGTTGTATGGATGTATGTATGTATGGATACATGTATGTATGGAT
>NW_017072937.1:0-258 GCF_001483705.2 Eufriesea mexicana | reverse complement strand
AGGGCGGCTTGGAATCAGACCGAGAAAATGGGACCTCGAGCTTGTTATTCTTTGCCCACTTCGCGAGACTCCGTCCATCGATAACCACCGTCTCGACGTTCCATCTCGCGCCATCTTTTCTTCGCGAAATCGAGATTGCGCGTGGTCTATTTTTCTTTAGAGCTCCCCTCGTTTTCTTCTGTTTCCTCCTTTCGCGTTGGACGTCGGTGTTTAATTGGTGCTTAATCGATGGACGTCGATTAGGAGAGATTTCTCTGG
>NW_017072936.1:0-258 GCF_001483705.2 Eufriesea mexicana | reverse complement strand
ATAAATCCACACATCCATACATCCATAAATCCATCCATCCATGGACTCATCCATCCGTACGTAGATCCATGCATCCATGCATACCCCCATACATTCATCCATACATACATCCATAGATACATCCGTCCATTCATACATCCATACATCCGTACATCCGTTCATCCATACATCCATCCATACATCCACCATCCATAGATCCATAAATCCATCCATCCATACATCCATACATACATATATGCATCCATACATGCATCCATA
>NW_017072935.1:0-258 GCF_001483705.2 Eufriesea mexicana | reverse complement strand
CTCACGACAGGTATGACCAGTACGGCCTAATCACTGGTATCGCGGGGGTTGACATTGAGCCCCCAGAGCGGCTAATCCGCTCCGGCGTCGACCATTTGGGTTGGACTTGCGGGGCAGTGATACAGCGTACGTCGCAGGCAAGAGACGCTGACGTCTCCGCGGGTGATCTGCGTCCTTTCAGCTCGGGCGCCGGCTTGCAGAGACGGTAGGGATGTTAGAAAGGCCCCGCCCATGCCAAGGATGACCTGTGGAGCTTGC
>NW_017072934.1:0-258 GCF_001483705.2 Eufriesea mexicana | reverse complement strand
GTGATTATTACCACATTCCTTGGTGGCTTCACCGCCGTCTCGGGGACTGCCCCGCTGGTAATTTTTACCCTGTCGGCGTATGTTACCGGTCCGTTCCATGCAGCCTTTTTAACGGCCGATTCTAGGCGCCTTGTCGCCTCCAAGGTCTTGTTGACGGCGCTGGATAGCGCCATTTTAGCCGCATCTGTTGATGCTAGCCTTTCTTCCAGCTTGCCGCAGAGGAAACTGTTCCTCAACGTGAGGGCCTCGACGAGCTTA
>NW_017072933.1:0-258 GCF_001483705.2 Eufriesea mexicana | reverse complement strand
TAGATTTTGAAAAGACTTATTCTCTTGCAAGTAGATGGGTGTACTTGCCATTGGATTGAAGGCTTTAGGCGACCTATTCACGAAGATATAGGAGTTTATAGATTTTGAATTTACCTATTTACTGGCAAGTAGAAGTGTGTACTTGCCACTGGATTGGTGGCGTTGGGCGACCTATTCATCAAGCTATAAAAGGTCATAGATTTTGAATAGACCTGTTCTCTGGCAAGTAGGTGGATGTACTTGCCATTGGATTGAAGG
>NW_017072932.1:0-258 GCF_001483705.2 Eufriesea mexicana | reverse complement strand
TAACGTGCCGGGACAACTGTTACTTGCCTCCCCAGAGTTCTGCGGAGTATAGTAGAGCAATGTGGAACGTAGAAACACGCCGAACAGCAGTGTGTAGCACAAAAATCACTGCTATCTTCTCGTAATCTGTCCAGACGAATTTTAGCAGAACGCAACGTAACTTAACCTAACGTGCCGAGACAGCTTTTGTTGGTTACCCCAGAACCAAGAAGAATATACTGGAGCACAGTACAGCGCAGATATCCAACGGAGAGCAGT
>NW_017072931.1:0-258 GCF_001483705.2 Eufriesea mexicana | reverse complement strand
GCAGTAGAGCGCAGAAGTACATATAATAACCGTGTATACCACGAAAGTCAGAGCTATCCTGACATAGCGCGGATAAACGTAACCTAACCAAACGTAGCGTAACTTAACCTATCGTGACGAGACCCCTATTACTGGCCACCCCAGTGTCGAGCAGGGTATTGTAGAGAAATGCAGAGCGTAGAAATACACCGAAAGGCAGTGTGTAGCCAAAAGACAAGGGTAACCTGACCAAACCCAACCTAACCTAACCTAACCAAA
>NW_017072930.1:0-258 GCF_001483705.2 Eufriesea mexicana | reverse complement strand
ACCGGAGCTCTGTAATAGCGGTCTAGCCACGTTAGATTGTGTTTGGTTAAGTTCGGTCATGTTGCCTTTGGTTAGGTTCGGATAGAATATCTTTGACTTTTGCTCTATACACTGCTATTTGGTCAAATTTTGCGGTCTACTGTGCTCTAGTATGTGCTGCTAGGCTCTGGGGAGGCTTGCAATTGCTGTCTCGGTACGCTAGGTTGAGTTAGGTGACGCTTTTCTTGGCTAGGTTAGGATACATTTGTTTTGGATAGC
>NW_017072929.1:0-258 GCF_001483705.2 Eufriesea mexicana | reverse complement strand
CTGGAGCGCAGTAGAGCGCTGAAACCCAATAATTAGCAGTGTATAGCACAAATGGCGGACCCACCATGGCCAAACCTATCCCAGACAAGCCTAGCCAAACGATACTGAAGCCACACAAACGCGCCGCTGCCACTATTTTTGGCCTGCCAATGCAAAGTAGAGCCTATTAGATCACAGTAGAGCGCAGAAGCGCAACGAAAAGCGGAGTATAATACAAAAAATCAAACCTACGCTCTCCTGAGCTAAAACAATCGTGAC
>NW_017072928.1:0-258 GCF_001483705.2 Eufriesea mexicana | reverse complement strand
TACGCCCATCCATCCATCCATCCATACATCCATAAATATATACATCCATACATAGATAGATCCTTACCGTCCATACATTCGTACATCCATACATACATGCATCCATACATACATCCATCCATATGTCCGCCCATCCATACATCCATCGATCCATACATCCATACAAGAGTCCATCCATCCACCGATCCATACGTACATACATACATCAATACATATATCCATACATACACAGGTCCACTCGTCCATACATACATCCAT
>NW_017072927.1:0-258 GCF_001483705.2 Eufriesea mexicana | reverse complement strand
GTGGAGGCTACCGTAGTATCGTGGACGATTAGGCGAATTTCAGGGGATACCGATCCCGTTACGTGAAAGCAGACTTACAAATTTTACAGGTAGAAATGTCTCAATTCGATATTCTTGAAAATTATAGGCGAGGTATTATAGGAAGAAGGGATGGGATACGATAGAATTCGGAGAGTCTTCAGGAAAAATTCGCGGAAGTGGAAAGAAAGACGTTGGCGACCTGCGACCCGAAGTAGTGGAGGCTACCGTAGTATCGTG
>NW_017072926.1:0-258 GCF_001483705.2 Eufriesea mexicana | reverse complement strand
CATACATACGTCCACACAAGCATCCGCAAGTACATCCAAAAACCATTCATTCATGCATCCATCAATACACCCATACATCCATACATCCATACATCCATACATATATACATCCATACACCAATGCATCCGTACATCCGTCCATCCATAACTCAATCCACCCATTCAGCCATACATCCATAAATTCATACACACATGCATTCATACATCCATACATCCAATCATCAATACACTCATCCATCCGTCCATGCAACCCTTCAC
>NW_017072925.1:0-258 GCF_001483705.2 Eufriesea mexicana | reverse complement strand
GGTGGATTTCGGCGCTCCGCTGTGATCTAATATTCTCTGCCTTGCTCTCGGGAGGACAGAAATCGTAGCGGCGGCGCACTAGGCTAAGATATTCTACGCTTGGTTAGGACGAGTTATGTCAGGCTAAGTTATGATGTCTCTGACTTTTGTTCTAGACATTGCTATTCGGAGGACTTCAGCGCTCTACTGTGCTCTAACATGTTTTGCTTGGCGCTGAGGAGGCCGGCAATATTTGTCTCGGGACGTCAGATTGAGTTC
>NW_017072924.1:0-258 GCF_001483705.2 Eufriesea mexicana | reverse complement strand
CTATTTTGCAGTACATTTTAATAATTTTACTTACCTTATACTTACCTCATACTTACCTTGCTTGGATTCCATTCCTTACTTACAAGGAGTGTGCAAGTCCTTCGGGTCACCGATTTAGTTGAAACTCTGCAGCTTTGTAGATATCGTCATACAGTTTAAGAAAATATATTTTTATAGCCACAATTACTAAATAGCTTTTAAGATATTTGCGATTAAAGTTTTATTACACCAGTAATTACATATTTATTTCCAATGTGT
>NW_017072923.1:0-258 GCF_001483705.2 Eufriesea mexicana | reverse complement strand
AAAGTATATCTCTTATTTTGCATATCTTGCATCATTTTTTGCAGGGTTTTGCATAATGCACACTTTGTACGCGTGTAAATATAGTGTATATACGTTTGTCCACTCCAAATGTTTCCATCATTTTAGGTAAGAAGTGAAGGAAGTAGGTACTTACTTACACAAATATACATATTTTCTTGCGATTTGAGTGAAAGTTTTATGTTAACAATTTTACAGTCATTGAATAAAAAGCATATTGCAATAGAATTTCCAATATTC
>NW_017072922.1:0-258 GCF_001483705.2 Eufriesea mexicana | reverse complement strand
AAGATATTTGGGTACTTATTGAATAATTAAAACTTGTTTTCACTTGTCGATTTTTACATAAACTAAACAAAATACATTGTAGATCTCAAAATAAAAATGAAATATGTTTTATTCACTGCATACATTGCGAATGTTTAATAATTATCTCAACACAAATTCCTATTGGAATAAATGAATAACAATCACACGAAGTAGTTAGAGAGATTATAGTAATTATAGAGGATTAGGGAGATATATGGATACTTCTAAGACCCACTG
>NW_017072921.1:0-258 GCF_001483705.2 Eufriesea mexicana | reverse complement strand
TCTGAACATTCGTGTGCTCTAGGTTATTCTGGTTGGCTCTGTGGTAGTCAGCAATAGAGGCCTTGTCACGTTAGGTTTGCATTTCCTACGTTTGGTTAGGTTGCGATAGGTCAGGTATGGTACGGATACCTTCGTTGTTTGCGTTATTCACTGTCCTTTGGTGGTCTTCTGCCCTCTGCCGTGCACTAGCATATAGTTCTTGGATCTCGGGAATCCAGCAATAGTGGTCTCGTCACGTCATGTTTAGTCAGGCTACGT
>NW_017072920.1:0-258 GCF_001483705.2 Eufriesea mexicana | reverse complement strand
TTTGAATAAACCTATTCTCTGGCAAGCAGATGGCTGTATTGCCATGGGATTGAAGGCGTTAAGGGATCTATTCACCAAGCTATGGCAGCTTATTTGTTTTGAATAGACTTATTCACTGGCAAGTAGGTGGCTGTACTTGCCACTGGATTGAATGCGTTCGACGATCTATTCGCCAAGCTTTAACAGGTTATAGACTTTGAGTACACCTATCCTCTGGCAAGAAGGTGGCTGTACTTGCCATTGGATTGGAGGCGTTAG
>NW_017072919.1:0-258 GCF_001483705.2 Eufriesea mexicana | reverse complement strand
TCTGCGGACGCCAGCAGTAACGGTCGCGGCACGTTAGGTTGAGTTTTGATACGTTTGGTTTGTGCAGGTTAGGCAATATTTGGTTAGGATAGCTCAGACTTTCGTGCTGTACAATGTTATCCGGTGGATTTCTGTGACCTACTGTGCTTTACTGCAATCCGCTTGGCTCTGCAGAGGCCAGTAATAGTGGTCTCTGCACGTTAGATTTAATTAGGTTACGTTTCGTTACGTTAGGATAGGAAGGCTCAGTTAGGATAT
>NW_017072918.1:0-258 GCF_001483705.2 Eufriesea mexicana | reverse complement strand
ATTTGGCGGAGCGCTCGATCGAGTATCACGGACGATACTCGACCGTCGTGCGGGCGACGAACTTCGGGGTTCCACAGGGATCGGTCCTCGGGCCGATCCTATGGGACCTCGCGTACGACGCCGTGTTGCGCACACCCCACCCCGCGGCCTGAGCCGGACGTGTTACGCGGACGAGACGCTGGCGATGGCCGCCGGGTCGAGTTGGGAGGAGGCCACGCTGCGCGCGGAAAGCGGTGTGGCCCCCGTCGCGAATAGCCT
>NW_017072917.1:0-258 GCF_001483705.2 Eufriesea mexicana | reverse complement strand
AGAAGTGTGTGTGGGTTGTGCATGTCTGAGCAAAAGAATAAAGCAACAGGTTGTGTACTGCTAACAGAATGTGGGCCACGTGTTTGAGTGCGGAAAATAAAATTCGAGATGGAAATTAGAAGTATCACTATATGATAAGATCAAGATGGATATTGTATTTGGAAATTTAAATTGGTTTTCATGCCATAACCTCATGGTTTGTATGAACGTACAATGAAAGAACCAAGAAATATAGAAAACTACTAACAGTTGGTTAAT
>NW_017072916.1:0-258 GCF_001483705.2 Eufriesea mexicana | reverse complement strand
GTCAATAAAATTGAATCTCCCAGTCAGATTCTATAGCATTGCAACGGCTATAGCGCGCGAATATAATCTTTTCTCCTCTTTTATGAAACAAAATGAGCTGACCACGATATTAGAAGAAAATGTAAATAAAATTGAAATTTCCAGTCAGATTCTCTAGCATTGCATTGGCTATAGCATGACAATAGAATCTTTTCACCTTATTTACGCAACAAAATAAGCTCACCACGCTATTAGTCCAAAATGTCAATAAAATTGAAT
>NW_017072915.1:0-258 GCF_001483705.2 Eufriesea mexicana | reverse complement strand
AACGTATTAGTGCATAGAGGAATGGAGGAATCAAACAAATGTCAGTGCATAGCACAAAAGTAAGAACTACTCTATCCTAACTTAACAAACCTTCACATGACAAAACGTAGCATTGTTCAATCCAACGTGCCGAGACAACTGCTGCTGGCCTCCTCAGGGTCAAGCAGAATGTTGTAGAGAATAGACGAGCGCAGAAATCCGCCGAATAACTGTACATAGCACGAAAGTCAAAGCTGTCAAAAACGAACTTAGCGTAAC
>NW_017072914.1:0-258 GCF_001483705.2 Eufriesea mexicana | reverse complement strand
ACGGCTCATCGGTGGACTTCTGCGCTCTACTGTGCTCTGGTATAATCTGTTTGGCTCCGATCATGCCAGCAATAGGCGTTTTGGCACGATACGTTGAGGTAGACAAAGTTTGGTGATATTGAACATGGTGATGTTAGGATAGTGTAACTTTGACTGTTATGGTATTCGCCGCTATTCGGTACACTTCTGAGTTCTACGTTGGTCTAGTATGCTCTGCTTTCCTCTGGCGAGGCCAGCAATAGTATCCTCGGCACGTTA
>NW_017072913.1:0-258 GCF_001483705.2 Eufriesea mexicana | reverse complement strand
AAAGATAGCACACCGCGATATTAGTGAAAATATCTACATAATTGCACTTTCTGTTCAAATTCTATTCAAATGCAATTCTTATAGCAAATCTGTAGAGAGGTTCTCCATATTTATGTAAAAAAATTAGCTCAACGCGATATTAGTCAAAACTGTTAATATAATTGAAACTTGTAGTCAAATTCCACTGAATTGCATTGGCTATAGCAAACCAACAGAATTTCTACTCCTTATTTATGTAAAATACTGCTCGCATAGATA
>NW_017072912.1:0-258 GCF_001483705.2 Eufriesea mexicana | reverse complement strand
TCTGGCCTCCCTAGAGCCAAGCAGAGCATACTGGAGCATATTGGAGCACAAAAATCCACTGCATTTCAGTGAAGAGCTCAGAAGCCGTAGATACACTAACCTTGCCTGACCTAATCTAACCTAACCGAACGCAGCAAGACACAACATGACGTGCTGCGACCACTGCACCTGGCCTCCCCAGAGCAACGCAGAATGTAGCAGATGACAGTAGATCACGGAAATTCACAGAAAATCAGTCTATATGACGAAAGTCGAAGG
>NW_017072911.1:0-258 GCF_001483705.2 Eufriesea mexicana | reverse complement strand
GGAAACGACGGCCTTAACTTTCACGCCATACACAGATTTTCGGGGTACTTCTGCGCTCTACTATGCTATAATATTTTCTGCTTTTCCCTGGAGAACTCAGTTATAGTGGTCTAGGCACGTTAGGTTGGGCCAGGTTACGGTTGTTTGTGTTATGTTTGGTTAGTTTAGGCAAGGATAGCTTTCAGTTATGTGATTTACACTGCTATTCGGCGGATCGCTGCACTCTACTGTAATCGAATGTTCTCTGCTTTGCTCTGG
>NW_017072910.1:0-258 GCF_001483705.2 Eufriesea mexicana | reverse complement strand
TGGCCTGACCTGCCCTTACCTGAACTGTCCTGACCTGTCATGACCTTACCTGGCCTGGCCTGGTCTGAACAGACCTGACATGACATGACCTAACCTGACCTGGGCTGGCCATACATGGCCTGTCCTGGCCTGTCCTGACCTGACCCGACCTGACTTGACCTGACCTTACCTGACCAGACGTGGCCTAACATTGCATGGTCGTGCCTGACCTGACCTGACCCGACCCGACCGGACTTGACCTGACCTGGCCTGACATTT
>NW_017072909.1:0-258 GCF_001483705.2 Eufriesea mexicana | reverse complement strand
GCAAAGCCAATAGCGCGCCAATAGTATCTTTCCCCCTTACTTATGCAAGGAATATTGCTCACCTCGATATTAGTCGAAAATGTCAATAAAGTTTTATTTTCCAGGAGGATTCTACAGAATTGCAATGGCTATAGCACGCCAAGAGGATCTTTCCTCCGTGCTTACGCAGGGAAGTTTGCCCACCACGATATTAGACGAAAATGTCAACAAAATTGTATTTTCAAGCCACAATCAATATCATTGCAATGGCTATATCAC
>NW_017072908.1:0-258 GCF_001483705.2 Eufriesea mexicana | reverse complement strand
ATAAGAGGCCATCGCCTAAATTAATTGTATTCCTTTTATGTGTGCCTAAACCATCTCCATTTTATGAGTTTTCATTTCACCATCGAAGATTTCAATTTTGTATGTCATATGGTTAACCGACCTAGAATGCAATAGACATATCATACTTCACATATTTATATTGCAGCTTCAATTTTTTCTTGCTATAAAGTATAGTTCTTGGTATCTACGCTGATGATATTCCATGAGTCTAATATATTTCTATTGTTGCACGTGCCT
>NW_017072907.1:0-258 GCF_001483705.2 Eufriesea mexicana | reverse complement strand
TGCTTGGATAAGAAGAAAAGATTCTATTGGCGTGCTATAGCCATAGCAATGCTGTAGAATCAAACTTGAAAATTCAATTTTATCGACATTTCTCATTAGTATCGTGGTGAGTTAACTTTCTTGATTAAATAAGGAGGAAAGTTTCTATTGGCGTGTTGTTACCATTAGAGTGCTATAGAATCTGGCTGGAAAATTCAATTTTATTGATATTTTTAACTGGTCTCGTGGTGAACTAACTTTCTTACAGAAACAAGGGGG
>NW_017072906.1:0-258 GCF_001483705.2 Eufriesea mexicana | reverse complement strand
TTTTTTTTTATATAAATACATATTTTTAATACTATGAAAATAATAAATGAATTCCTTCTCTTCTATTTTAAATGTCAAAGTGTCACACTGCTTCAAATGTCAATAGAATATTTTTAGACAGTGATCAAACCATGTTCATGACCAATTCTTTTCTTTTCTTTCTTATTTCACTAATTCAAATTAGACTTTAAATATTATTGTACAGATTCAAGCACTGGTCTATACATACACACACACACACACACGCGCGCGCGCACG
>NW_017072905.1:0-258 GCF_001483705.2 Eufriesea mexicana | reverse complement strand
CAGCCATCATAGCTGTGCCGCAGCCGTTGGATTATTCTGTTGACTTATGATTTGAATTCCAAAGTAGTTCTAAAAAAATTAATGTATGCATCAGCTATGGCTAGAGGTATTTATAACTTCCAGCGTGGCGGTTGGTGCATCCACCAATGTAGCACTGTAGCCGTTGGATTAATCATCTCAGTTATGATGTAAATACTATTTCAATTCGAGAATGAAAAAAGACAGACCCATTAGCGCTCGAGGTATTAACAATTGACG
>NW_017072904.1:0-258 GCF_001483705.2 Eufriesea mexicana | reverse complement strand
TTTTCAGGTTGGCTCTGGGAAGGCAACTAATAATGCTCCCGGCACGTTACGTTCATTCACGTTACGTTAGCTTAGGTTGGGATATGCTAAGTTTGGTTAGGATGGCTTTAACCTTGGTGCTGTACACTGCTTTTCGGTGGATATCTGCGCTCCACTGCGCTCGAGTAAGACCTGCTTGGCTCCGGTGAGCGCAGCAATAGCGGTCTCGGCACGTTAGTTTGAGTTACGCTATGTTTGACTATATTCTGTTTAATTCGG
>NW_017072903.1:0-258 GCF_001483705.2 Eufriesea mexicana | reverse complement strand
ACCTGACCTGACCTGTCCAGACTGATCTGAGCTGACCTGACCTGACCTGTCCTGACTTTAACCTGCCATACCAGACCTGACCTGTCCTGGCTGACCTGACCTGACATGACTGGCCTGACCTGAACTGATCTGACATGACCTGACCTGTCCCGACCTGAACTGACCTGACGGAACCTGACCTGACCTGACCTGACATGACATGACCTGATATAACTTGACCTGACCTTGCCTGACCTGGCCTGACCTGAACTGACTTGA
>NW_017072902.1:0-258 GCF_001483705.2 Eufriesea mexicana | reverse complement strand
AGATAGTGGTCACGGCACGCATGTTTGAATTATGTTACGCTTGGTTTGATTGCGTTAGGACAAGTTTGGTTATTTTGGCTTCGACGTTTGTGATACGCACTGCTATTCGGTGGATTTCTGTGCCTTATTGCGCTCTAATGTGCCCTGCTTGGCATCGGTGAGTAGAGCAACTGCGGTCTCGGCAGGTTAGAATGGGGCATGTTGCCTTCGGTTATGTTAGGATATGATACGTTAGGTTGGGATATCTCTGCCTTTTGC
>NW_017072901.1:0-258 GCF_001483705.2 Eufriesea mexicana | reverse complement strand
AAAGGCTATAGCACGCCAATAGAATCATTCCTCCTTATTTGTGTAAGAGAGTTTGCTCGCCAATATAGTATTCGAAAATGTCACAAAATTAAGTTTTCCAGCCTGAGTCCATAGCATTGCATTGGTATTAGCACTGAAAGGGCATCTTTCCACCTTACTTACGCAAGGAAGTTAGCTCACCACGATTTTATTCGGAAATGTCAATAAAATTGATCTTACCAGCCAGATTCTATAGCATTGCGACGGCTATAGCACGCC
>NW_017072900.1:0-258 GCF_001483705.2 Eufriesea mexicana | reverse complement strand
AATAGAATCATTCATCCTTATTTATGCAAGAAAGTTAGCTCTCCACGGTATTAGTCATAAATGCTAATAAAATTGAGTTTTCCAGCCAGATTCTACTTCACTGCTAAGACTATAGCACACCGAACGGATCTTTCTCCCGTACCTATGAAAGGAAGGTATCTCACCACGTAATTAGTCGAAAATGTAAATAAAATAGAATTTTCCAGGAAGATTCAATTGCATTGCAATGCCTATAGCACGCCAATAGTATCTATCCTA
>NW_017072899.1:0-258 GCF_001483705.2 Eufriesea mexicana | reverse complement strand
AACCAAGCCAGACGTAGACCAACTAAGCTTAACGAAACGAGACCACTATTTTTGGTCGCCCCAGTTCCAGGCAGAACATGCTAGTGCACAGTAGAGTACAGAAATTCGCCAAAGAGAAGTGTATAGCGCAAAAATCACAGCCAGACGCAACTAACCCGGCCAATCGTAACGTAAACAAACGTAACACAATTTAACCTTGCGTGAGACGACCACTACTGCAGGCCACAACAGAGCCATGCGGAACATATTAGAGCGGAG
>NW_017072898.1:0-258 GCF_001483705.2 Eufriesea mexicana | reverse complement strand
ACTCAACGCAACATGCCACGACCACCATTGCTGGCCTCACGCGATCTAAGCGGAATACAGCGGTGCAATGTAGAACGCAGTAATCGCCCGAATAGCAGCGTATAGCGCAAAAGTCAAAGCTATCAGGACATAACACAAACAAGCATAACAAGACCAATGGTAGAATAACTCAATCTAACGCACCGAGCCCTAAACTGCTGGCCTCCTCAGAGCCAAGCAGATCATATTAAAGCAATGTAGCGAGCAGAAATCCACCGA
>NW_017072897.1:0-258 GCF_001483705.2 Eufriesea mexicana | reverse complement strand
CAGGATATATGGATGGATGGATGTATTGGTGTACAGATGTATGGATGCATAAATGTATGCTTGTATGGATGTATGTAGGGATGTTTCTATGGATGTATCTCTGGATGTATGGATGGATGTATGGTAGGATGTGTGTAAGGATGTATGTATGGACGAATGGACATGTGTATGTATGGATACATGTATTGATGTATATATGGACGTATGGATGGGTGGATGGATGGACTGTTGTATGGATGTATGGATCGATGGATGTAT
>NW_017072896.1:0-258 GCF_001483705.2 Eufriesea mexicana | reverse complement strand
GGAAAATCCAATTTTATTGACATTCTCGGCTAATATAGTGGTGAGCTAACTGCCCTGCATAAACAAGGAGGAAAGATTCTATTGGCGTGCTATATCCATTGCGATGTTATAGATTCAGCCTGGAAAATTCAATATTATTTTCATTTTCGACTAATATCGTGGTGAGAAAACTTTCTTGCGTAAATAAGGAGGACAGATTCCATTGGCGTGCTATAGCCATTGCATTGCTACAGTATCTCGCTGGAAAATTCAGTTTTA
>NW_017072895.1:0-258 GCF_001483705.2 Eufriesea mexicana | reverse complement strand
CGTCCCCAGAGACAAGCAGAATGCGATAGAGCACAGTAGGGCGCAGAAGTCCGTACAGTAGCAGTGTGCATCACAAGAGCCAAAGCTATATTAACCCAAGCCAGCGTAACCTATCAAAGCCAAACGCTGTTTATCTCAACCTCACGCGCCGCGACCACTATTGCAAGCCTCCGCACAGCCACGAAAAATATAGTAGAGCGCAGTTGAGAGCAGAAATGCCCGAATAGCAGTGTATAGCACGAAAGTGAGAGACAACCC
>NW_017072894.1:0-258 GCF_001483705.2 Eufriesea mexicana | reverse complement strand
CATCGAAGAGTTCGGCGGCTTCCCTGGTTTCGGTATCAACACGATCCTTGCTATCTTCTAACATGCCGGGAAGCGACCGGTCCTGAGGCATCTGTCGAGCAGCCGTCGCACACTGTCACAGCACGCTTCCATAGCCAGTGCAAATGCTCGGCCTGGGATGCCGTCCGGTTCGGGGACGGAGCTCCTCGCCCCCATCCTAACGACCGCACGGCCCACCACCTCGCGCGAGAACCCCAGCTCGTAGGACCATCCGAGCTG
>NW_017072893.1:0-258 GCF_001483705.2 Eufriesea mexicana | reverse complement strand
TAAGACGTTCTGCTTCGATCTGGGGAGGCCAGAAATGTTGTTCGCGGCACGTTTGGTTGTGTCGGGTTACGTTATGTTTGGTTGGGTTAGGTTGAGTTTGGTTATGGTGGTTACAACGTTTGCGCTATACACTACTTTTCGGTGGATTTCTACGCTCTACTGCGCTGTAGTGTGTTCTGCTTGGCTCTGGGGAGACCTGAAATGGTGGTCGTGACGCGATGGTTTGTGTTAGGCTACGTTTGTTAATGTTACGATTGG
>NW_017072892.1:0-258 GCF_001483705.2 Eufriesea mexicana | reverse complement strand
TCAGCTTGGCACTGGGAAGGCCAGCAATAGTTGTATCGACATGTTAAGCTGAGCTACGTTACGTTCCTTTAGGGTTGGTTAGGTAGGCATGGTTAGGATCTCTTTGGCTTCAGGGCCGTACTCTGATATCCGGTGGCTTCCTGCGCTATACATTGCTACACTATACACAGTCTGACTCTGGGGAGGCGGGCAATTTCGGTCGTGGTACGTTATTCTGAGTTCGGTTACGTTCGGTCAGGGTTGCTATGACTCTCGTGC
>NW_017072891.1:0-258 GCF_001483705.2 Eufriesea mexicana | reverse complement strand
GAACTGTAACATAGCTAACAAATCAATAGACAATTTTGATTTGAACAGCTTTAGGCTACTGTTCCCTGTCCGCCATGATAATTAGGTTAGGTTAACAAGATGGAGGACTAGAAGAGAACCGAAATGGAAGCAGCCTTAATTTTTATAGCATTCAGTGAACTACACGTGCACTGCAAATATTGAGAATAAACAATAAATTTAAAACAAAGTTCCAGAAGGCTCCAGTGGCTAATTATACAGTGGCTGATCGTTATACTG
>NW_017072890.1:0-258 GCF_001483705.2 Eufriesea mexicana | reverse complement strand
CGTTACCATCGGTTAGTTTACGTTTGGTTAAGTTAGGGTATGGTAACTTGGACTTTTGTGCTACACACTGCTATTCGGGGGATTCCTGCGCTCTTCGTTGCTCTGCTATACTCTGCTCCACACTGGGGAGGGCAGGAGGTGTGTTCGCCGCACGTTAGTTTTAGTTAGATTACGTTTGAATTGGTGAGGTTACGATGTGTTATGCTAGGGTAGCCTTGACCTTTGTGCTACACACTGATATTCCATGGTCTCCTGCGC
>NW_017072889.1:0-258 GCF_001483705.2 Eufriesea mexicana | reverse complement strand
CATGCATGTTCGTACTGTGATTTATTTGTACTTCAAGAATATTTTCAATTTTTTTCCTTTTGACGAAATTAATGATGATTGTGGAAATTACATAGCTTTGGGTAAATCCTGATTTTAAAAATGCGCTCGAATGACTTACATCATTCCAGATCACCTGATTTCCTCAAACGAGAAAACTAAAAAGCATCTTAATTGGTATAAATACGGCTATAGCACGAACCACCGAAACAGCGGAATTTGGAAAGTTAAAGAAACGAT
>NW_017072888.1:0-258 GCF_001483705.2 Eufriesea mexicana | reverse complement strand
GGTGAATGATTGAAACAGGGGTTTAATGCACATTTAATGGATTTAATATAAATATGAATATAATTGTATAACATAAAAACTAAAGAAAAGCTCTATCTGTTTATATATGTATATTAACATTCAGAACGTATATTTTAATGCTATCTTTTTTTTTTGGTTTTTAATTAATGAGTATGCAGGTGTACAATTACCCACGAGAGTATTTGGTACATTTTGTAGGATATAGATGTACATTACATTTGATGCTAGTCTGTGTTA
>NW_017072887.1:0-258 GCF_001483705.2 Eufriesea mexicana | reverse complement strand
GCACAAGACAGCGCAAAAATCTTCCGCATAGATGTATATAGCAAAAAGGGCATGGCTGCCATCTCCTACCCCAACCTTACCAAACCTTACAAGACGTAACGTAACTGAAACTGTCGCGCAGCCACCGCTACTGCTGGCATCCGTAGAGTCGAGTAGAATGTAGTAGAGCAATGGAGAACGCAGAAATCGACCAAATAGCAGTGTGCAGCGCTAAAGTCATGGTTATCCTATCCTAACCTAATCAGACGTAACATAACC
>NW_017072886.1:0-258 GCF_001483705.2 Eufriesea mexicana | reverse complement strand
CCATACATCCGTACATCCGTACATTCGTACATCCATACGTCCATACATCCACACATCCATACACTCATACATCCATACATTCTTAAATCCATACATCCATACATACATACATCCGTACATGCAAACATCCGTACGTCCATCCATACATACTTTCATGCATACATACCCACATCCATACTTACATAAATGCATCCGTTCGAACGTCCACCATTCGGTACATCCATCCGTCCATCCATCCATACATGCAGACAGCGATAC
>NW_017072885.1:0-258 GCF_001483705.2 Eufriesea mexicana | reverse complement strand
GACATTTTCGACTAATATTGTGGTCAGGTGACTTTCTTGCATGAATAAGGAGGAAGGATTCTAGTGGCCTGCTATGGCCAATGCAACTCTATAGTATCTGGATGGAAAATTCAATTTTATTTACATTTTCGACTCATATCGAGGCGAGATAACTTTCTTGCATAAATACGGAGGAAAGATTCTATTGGCCAGCTTTGGCCATTGCAATACTATAGAATCTGTCTCGAAAATTCAATTTTATTAACATTTTCGACTAAT
>NW_017072884.1:0-258 GCF_001483705.2 Eufriesea mexicana | reverse complement strand
AAATTATTGTTAATGATCTACGTACATTAGATCACTGTACACCTCACTGATTTTCATAACGTCAAAATAAGTTGACGACGATACCATTTTGATCAATTTTTGCTTGTATACAGGATGTTTTGTATCCACTCTGATCGTTTTTGTTTTTAATAACATAGTTAAGTTAACTAGAATCGAGTGCTATGTTATCTTCTTTGACAAAATAATTTTCTACCGATTTTATTTAGTAACTAAATAATTAGAAGTGATCGTGTGATC
>NW_017072883.1:0-258 GCF_001483705.2 Eufriesea mexicana | reverse complement strand
ATTTTTGCGCTCTACATTGCTCTACTATGCTCTGATCGACTCTGTGGAGGCGAGAAATAGTGACCGTGGCAAGTTAGGTTTGTTAGTTTACGTTTAGTTTTGTTAGGATAAGACGGTTTGGTTTGGATATTTACGTCTCCTGTGTTATACATTGCATTGCGGTGGATTTCTGCCGTCTACATTGTTGCACTATAACCTGGCGGCTCTGTGGAGGCGAGCGATAGCGATAGCGGCCGCGGCCGCGGCACGCCAGCTTCA
>NW_017072882.1:0-258 GCF_001483705.2 Eufriesea mexicana | reverse complement strand
TCTACATTGCTCTACTATACTCTGCCCGACTCTGGGGTATCCAGACATGTTGGTGCCGGCACGATAGGTTCAGATAGGATACGTTCTGATAGGTTAGGTTACGTTGCGTTAGATTAGGATGGCTATGACTTTTTTCCTATATACTGCCATTCCACGGTCCTCTGCTCTCTACTCTGCGCTACCACAATCTGCTTGTGTCCGGGGACGCCAGAAATGGTGGTCGCTGCATGTTAGGTTGAGTTGTGTTCAGATAGTTTA
>NW_017072881.1:0-258 GCF_001483705.2 Eufriesea mexicana | reverse complement strand
CAGGTATTCCATACTATGCCCAGGCAAGGGCAATTCATATATAATTTCTCCAACCGAAAAACTGTTTACCACCAACTGAAATATTCCTTTCACTGTTTACAGATATCTGATTCCAATGGAGCAAGAAATTCCTACGCACAAGCAGAACTGTCTTCACGATCTACACACTACAAGTTTCAAGTTCAAAAATTCTGAAGTCAGGAAAACGAAGAAAGAAGCACTTAGTTTGCAGAGGAAGTTGGAAATCGATTGAACAGG
>NW_017072880.1:0-258 GCF_001483705.2 Eufriesea mexicana | reverse complement strand
TGGGTAGTGGAAAGAAATTCTGCTATTCGGACGAATTTTCTTCGATTTTTCGCGATTTTTCGCGATTTTTTGCCGAACTAATTAATCATAGGTGAATTTGAAATTTACGAATGCCTAATTTGGCAAAATAGGTGTTTAAATGCTTAGTATCGTTATTAGTTGCACAGTTACCATTGGAAACGTGAGATTTTTCGACGAATTATGCGATCTAATTAATCATAGGTGAATTTGAAATTTGCGATTGCCTAATTTGGCAAA
>NW_017072879.1:0-258 GCF_001483705.2 Eufriesea mexicana | reverse complement strand
TACTTGCCAGAGAATACGTCTATTCAGAACATATAAGCTGCCATAGCTGGGTGAATAGATCGCGAATCGCCTGCAATTCAGTGGCAAGTACAGCCGGATACTCGCCAAGGAATAACTCTATTCAAAATCAATAACCTGTTATATCTTGCTGAATAGATCGCCTAACGCCATCGATTCAATGGCAAGTGCAGCCATCTACTCGCCAGAGAATATGCCTATTCAAAATCTATAACCTATTATAGCTTGGTGAATAGGTCG
>NW_017072878.1:0-258 GCF_001483705.2 Eufriesea mexicana | reverse complement strand
CATCTTGACCAAATTTATCCTAACCTAGCCAAAGCGAACGGAAAATGACTCAAACAAACGTGCAACGAACGTTATTGCTGGAGTCCCCAGAGACAAGCATAGCATATTAGAGCACAGTAGACAGCAGAAATCCACCGAATAGCTGTGTACATGTCAAAAGTTTAAAGGTAACCTCTCGTATTCTAACCCATCGTGACAATACCAACCATAATCAAACTCAACCTAACGTGCCGCTACCACTATTGCTGGCCTGCCCAG
>NW_017072877.1:0-258 GCF_001483705.2 Eufriesea mexicana | reverse complement strand
TAAATTTGAATTTCCCAAACACATTCTATATCAATCCAATGGCTATAGCACGCCAATATCATCCTTCCTCCTTATTTATGCAAAAAAGTTAGCTCACCACAAAACTGGCCGGAAATGTCATTATAGTTGAGTGTTTCAGCCTGATTCTAAAGCATTGCAATGGCTACAGCCTGCCAATAGTATCTTTCCTCCTTATTTCTGCTTGAAAGATAGCTCACCACGATATTAGTCGAAAATGTAAACAAAATTGAATTTTCC
>NW_017072876.1:0-258 GCF_001483705.2 Eufriesea mexicana | reverse complement strand
GATGTAAGGATGGATGGATGTATGGAAGCATGGGTGTATGGAACGATGTATATATGGATGGATTGAGATATGCATGGTCCGATCTACGGACGTATGGGTGTATGCATGTATATATGACTGGATGTACGGATGGGTGGTTGTATTGATGGGTGTACGTATGGATGGATGGATGTGCGGACGTACGGATGTATGGAAGGACGGCTGTATGGATGGATGGATGTATGGATGGATTGAGGTATGTATGGTCGGATGTACGGA
>NW_017072875.1:0-258 GCF_001483705.2 Eufriesea mexicana | reverse complement strand
CAAAAGAGGAATTAGAAATGTCAACTGGCAGATGGAGTGATTGTTCACGTCGGCCAAACACGGGTAAACCTTTATTTAATTAATAGTGATGGCGCAGGTGGTATACGCAACGCTGCCACGTATATTTCTGCAGAAACGCCTTTATTCACACTATTCAACCGACTACTACTGACACCAGCAATCATAACGTCATCACCTTCGACAGTCCTATCGTCCTGCTCGATTGATCTATAGATTTCTTAGCTCGACAAAGAAAAT
>NW_017072874.1:0-258 GCF_001483705.2 Eufriesea mexicana | reverse complement strand
GCGAGCGCCAATTCGGAAGCTGCTTCCGCGAATTCCGTCTCCGCGAACGCTACCGCGAAGGCCTGCCGACCGGTGGAGCACCGGGCCCACAGCCGGCACAAGGGCAGGGGGCCAGGAGGAAGCCATGTCACAGCCTAACTTTCACGTCGTCCGTGATGCTCCATGCCAAGCTGAACCACTCGCGGGCGTCGCAGGACCTGCTCCTGCAGGCGCTCGTTGAGCTGGGTGTCGGGCTGGCTGTTACCGCAGAGCCGTACC
>NW_017072873.1:0-258 GCF_001483705.2 Eufriesea mexicana | reverse complement strand
GTTCCACATTGTTCACAATAGACAGTTTTCTCATAGTTTTCCCAATTTTTCTTCGATTTTGACGATGCATATGCAAAATAAAGCGAAGGAAGTACAAGTGATTATTAAAACCTGTTGCATAATTGCACGCTATCGTTTATATTTTCGAAATTTCGATTCTGGGTTAGGATTTTTCAGTACCACAAGCTATATTAGGATTTTCTTTAACTAGCCTAACCATTTTTTTCCGATATGGATTATGCAATCGCGAGATACAGT
>NW_017072872.1:0-258 GCF_001483705.2 Eufriesea mexicana | reverse complement strand
ATATATGTACTAGTCGATGAACTTAAAAATTAAACGAAATAAATAATTGAAACAACTTTTTTTACATAAATATTCGTAAAATTTTGGGGAAAACATTGACTTTTTCTTTAAAGTGGCCTCATTTGAATAATTTTCAACTTCTTCGTAAAGAGTAGGAAAATTGTTTGTATTCCTGTTTTGGTGAAATACAGGAGGACCTACAGCTCCCGTCAATTTCAAATCTCGTTATCGAAGCGCCACAAATATGCTGTTATAGTT
>NW_017072871.1:0-258 GCF_001483705.2 Eufriesea mexicana | reverse complement strand
TTATTGCTTGCCAATATAATCTTTCCTCCTTGTTTATGCAAGAAAGTTAGCTCACCAGGATATCAGACAAAAATGACAATAAAATTGAATCTTCCAGGTAGATTCTACACCATTGCAATGGTTATAGCTTGCCGATATAATCTCTCCTCCTTGTTTGTGCAAGCAAGTAAGCTCACCACGATATTAGTCGACAACGTCAATAAAATTGAATTTTCCAGCCAGATTCTGCAGCACTGCAATGCCTATAGAACTCCGAAA
>NW_017072870.1:0-258 GCF_001483705.2 Eufriesea mexicana | reverse complement strand
AGGAAAACTTTGGAAAGAAAGATTTATGACATTTATTGGTCTCACACAGTCGTTCGTTTATCTTAGGAATTAATGCATATATTTGTTGAAATATAGATAAATCGAGGTCCTTCTTAAAGAAAGTGTCCATAAGTCAAAACAGCGAATCGAGGAAATAGGGTCGGAAATATTAGCTCTGTTGGAGTCTAAGGGTACACGAGTATACCAAAAACTCTCTATTCGACTTAATTACTGGAATATTAGGTTTGAATTCAACAT
>NW_017072869.1:0-258 GCF_001483705.2 Eufriesea mexicana | reverse complement strand
TGTCATGTCTAATATCATGATTATATTCTAACACACCAGGTATCATAATTTAGAGATATAAAAGTGAAGAAATCGAAGATCAACATTCTTTATTGTCCTCTGACATGTCTAACATCGTTGTTCCATTCTAACACACCTAGTGTCATAATTCATTCGCGAAAATCTCAAAAAATGGAAGATCAACATCGACCATTATCTATCCTCTGTCATGTATAACATCATGATTATATTCTAACACACCAAGTGTCATAATTTAAA
>NW_017072868.1:0-258 GCF_001483705.2 Eufriesea mexicana | reverse complement strand
TCAGGTCAGGTCTGGTAAGGTCAGGCCAGGCCAGATCATGCCTGGTCAGGTCAGGTCTGTTGAAGTCAATTCACTTCAGATCAGGTCATGTCATATCTGGTCAGGACAGGTCAGGTCAGGTCAGGCAAGGTCGGGTCTGGTGAGGTCATGTCAGGTCAGGTCAGGCAAGGTCGGGTCTGGTGAGGTCATGTCAGGTCAGGTCAGGTAGGGCCTGGTCAGGCCAGGCGAGGCCAGGTCGTGTCAGGTCAGGTCAGGTTA
>NW_017072867.1:0-258 GCF_001483705.2 Eufriesea mexicana | reverse complement strand
CCTCCTTATATATGCGAGAAAGCTAACTCACCACGATATTAGCCGAAAATGTTAATAAAATTGGATTTTCCAACCACATTCTATATCATTGCGAAGCCTATAGCACGCCAATATGATCCTTCCACCTTATTTATGCGAGAAAGTTAGCTCACCATGATATAAGTCAAAAATGTCAATAAAGTTGAATTTTCCAGACAGATTCTTCTGCATTGCGGTGGCTATAACACTCCAAAAGAATTTTTCCTCCTTACGTACACA
>NW_017072866.1:0-258 GCF_001483705.2 Eufriesea mexicana | reverse complement strand
GATCGTCCCTTTCGGTCGGTCCGAAGAGACACGACTGTAGTTCTTTCGTTAATAACTCGATAAGTAACGTTATGACATATACATATTTTCACACTATTCTACAAGGTTTCTTCCATTCTAACTTATTACAATGTCATTTTTATTAATATCTGAATTTTCGAATTTTTTCACTTATGCACTTCATTTTTTTTATAAATGAAATTTTTTTTTTTCCCGTAAAAATGTCTTTGTTATTCGTCAGTTGCATGTTGGTAATAA
>NW_017072865.1:0-258 GCF_001483705.2 Eufriesea mexicana | reverse complement strand
GGGCTAGAGCCATTGCAATGCAATAGAATCTGTCTGAAAAATTCAATTCTATTAACATTTTCGACTAATATCGTTGTGAGCTCACATCCATGCGTAAATAAGGTGGAAAGATTCTATTGGCCCGATATGGCCTTCGCAATACTATAGTATCTGGATGGAAAATTCAGTTTTATTGACATTTTCGACTAATAACGGGGTGAGCTCACATCCTTGCATAAATAAGGAGGAAAGATTCTATTGGCGCGCTATACCCATTAC
>NW_017072864.1:0-258 GCF_001483705.2 Eufriesea mexicana | reverse complement strand
AAGGGAGAAGGACCCCCACACATATTTTTCACCTAATCCATTCACTATTCCCTTCCCAAAAAAGTCAAACACATACAGAAAACGACCTGTATTTACCTAAAAGCGTCAGAGACCTCTATGCAAAATACCACTCCTTATATTATCCGCATGTAGCGGCCATAAGCACATACATACAAGTAATACATTTGTCGTCCAAATGGTCAAGAGGATTTATGGAACGCGTTCATTCATAGCTGTTTGTGAGAAAGTCGCCCTTCG
>NW_017072863.1:0-258 GCF_001483705.2 Eufriesea mexicana | reverse complement strand
GGTTGGGAAATTCAATTTTAGTGTCATTTTCGACTAATATCGTGGTGAGCTAACTTTCTTGCTCAGATAAGGACGAAGGATTCTATTGGCGTGCGTTAGCCATTGCAATGTTATTGAATCTGCCTGCAAAGTTCAATTTTATTGACATTTTCGTCTAATATCGTGTTGAGCTAACTTTCTTTCATAAATAAAGGAGAAAGATTCTATTGGCGTGCTATAGCCATTGGAATGCTATAGAATCTGCCTGGAAAATTCAAT
>NW_017072862.1:0-258 GCF_001483705.2 Eufriesea mexicana | reverse complement strand
ATCGTTAGAAGCTCGACGAGGTTGATCTGTGTCGCGTTACGAGGTGGCCGTTGCTTTGTACAGAGTGATGCAAAATTGATTGTCGTATGTAAACAGAGAAATATTATCTAGATGATGAAACGAAAAGAGGTTAGATTCGGACGAAGATATTCATTCGATATCCATCGTATTAATCAAAATTTCATCTATAGTATGTACACAATAATGATATCGACTAGGAGCACACTATAGGTCCAGGTACCCTATAGATATAGGCAT
>NW_017072861.1:0-258 GCF_001483705.2 Eufriesea mexicana | reverse complement strand
TACATCCATCCATCCATACATCCACACTTCCATACATCCACAAATCCGTCCATCCATGCACTCGTCCATCCATACGTACATCCATACATACATCCATACATACATCCATTAATCCATGCATACGCCCATACACTCATCCATACATACATCCATGCATACATCCATACATAGATCCACCCATCCTCTCATGCACATATCCATCCAACCATACATCCATCCATCCATACATACATTCATACATACATCCCCACATCCATA
>NW_017072860.1:0-258 GCF_001483705.2 Eufriesea mexicana | reverse complement strand
ATAGACCTATTCTCTGGCAAGTAGATTGCTGTACTTGCCATTGGTTGAAGACGTTAGGCGACCAATTCTCCAAGCTATTGTAGCTTATAGGTTTTGAATAGACTTATTCCCTGGCAAGTACATGGCTGTACTTGCCATTGAATTGCAGGCCATAGGCGATCTAATCACCTAGCTATGGCAGCTTATATGTTTTGTATATACTCGTTCTCTGGCGAGTAGATGGCTGTACTTGCCATTGGATCGAAGGCGTTAGGCGAT
>NW_017072859.1:0-258 GCF_001483705.2 Eufriesea mexicana | reverse complement strand
AAGGTGTCCTGGCTTAACCTAACCAAAGGTAGCATAACATAACACAACCATACACTACCTGAACGCCCTACACCACTATTGCTGGCCACTCCAGAGCCTAGCAAAATGTACTAGAGGACAGTAGATCGCAGATATCCACAGAATAGCAATGAACGGCTCAAAGCCAAAGCTCTCCTATCCTGACTTAACCAATAGTTGTATAACCAAACGTTACCTATCTCTACCCAACTTCCCGCAGCCGCTGCTGCTGCGGAGAGT
>NW_017072858.1:0-258 GCF_001483705.2 Eufriesea mexicana | reverse complement strand
AATTATCCGTACTTAACCTAAACACACGTAACCTAACCAAACGTAACCTAACTAAAACTAACATGCCGAGGCAGCTATTGCTGACCTACCCAGAGCCAAGCAAAGCATATTTGAGCACAGCAAAGCTCAAGAATCCAGCGAATAGCAGTGTATAGCGGAAAGGTCAGAGCCATCATAGTCAAACGTAGACAGACCAAGCATAGCCAACGCAACCTAGCCCAACCTATCGTGTAACGACCACTATTGCTTGCCACCACA
>NW_017072857.1:0-258 GCF_001483705.2 Eufriesea mexicana | reverse complement strand
TTCTATAGTATGAGAATATAGAAATTACTATGATATAGCTACTGTGGTATGAGAATGCTATGGTATGGCTACTAAGGTATAAGAATGCTATGACATGTCTTCTATGATACAAAAATGCTATAGTATAGCTTCTATGCTACGAGATACTACGGTGTGGCTACTATGATACGAGAATGCTATGGTATGGTTCCTATGGTACGAGAGTACTATCGATGGAAATCGCGGTCTGACCGTTGTTTCATCCCGCTCTCTTTTAAT
>NW_017072856.1:0-258 GCF_001483705.2 Eufriesea mexicana | reverse complement strand
TAGTCGAAAATGTCAATAAAATTGAATTTTCCACGCATATTCTATAGCAATGCAATTGCTATACCTCGCCAATGGAATCTTTTCTCCTTACTTGTACACGACAGCTAGCTCACCACGGTATTAGTCGAAAATGTCAATAGAATTGGATTTTCCAGGCAGATTCTGTAACATTGCAATGGCCATAGCATGCCAATGGAGTCCATCCTCCTTATCTAAGCAAGAAAACTAGCTCACCACGATATTAGCGGAAAATGTCTA
>NW_017072855.1:0-258 GCF_001483705.2 Eufriesea mexicana | reverse complement strand
CATCTCGCCAATAGAATCTTTCTTCTTTGTTTATGCAAGAAATTTAACTCACCAGAATATTACTCGAAAATGTCAACAAAATTGAAGCTTCCAGCTAGATTCTATATCATTGCATTGGCTATAGCACGCCAATAGAATTATTCCTCCGTATTTATGCAAAAAAGATAGCTTTCCACGATACTAGACGAAACTGTCAATAAAATTGAACTTTCTTGGCAGATTCTATAACATCGGTACTGTTATAGCACGCGTATTGAA
>NW_017072854.1:0-258 GCF_001483705.2 Eufriesea mexicana | reverse complement strand
TCTATCTTCACTACTTTGAATTTGTTGTACATTTTAGTTAACTATCTTTACTTTGAATATATTTTTGGTCACAACATATTTCCCCTTTCCCTTTCCCTTATGAACTGCCTTTTTTGTTTACCATTTCTTCCATTTCGAATCACCTACTTCGGTTCTTGATACTTCTCATTTATTTCAGTTTTTCTCCAATTTGGCTTCCTTTATTTGCCTTCTATATTGTTTTATCCCATATCATTATCACTCTCTTTGCCCTTTCTG
>NW_017072853.1:0-258 GCF_001483705.2 Eufriesea mexicana | reverse complement strand
AAGAAGTGTCATTTTCTGCCAGAGTTTTTGTCTGATGTCTCGAATAGGACCATCCTTCCTCTGTTAAACATAATTGACTTGAGGTTCATGCGACTTTTTTTCCCCGAGATATGCTGCTTCGAAGTTGGCCCAGGAACAGAGATATCTGATGTTTTCTGCTACATATATAATATTATTATGAGAAGAGTAATTTTTTCTCAGCATTTTTGCCCACTGCCTTAAATAGGACTATCCTTCCTCTGTTAAACAAAATTGACT
>NW_017072852.1:0-258 GCF_001483705.2 Eufriesea mexicana | reverse complement strand
TGACAATGAAATGGAATTTTCCATTCAGATTGTATAGCATTGCAATGGCTATAGCATGCCAATTGAAACTTTCCTCCTTATTTATGCATCAAAACTAGCTCACCACGACAATAGTCGAAAATGACAATGAAATTGAATTTTGCTGTCATATTCTGTGTCATTGCAATGGCCATAGCACGCCAATATAATCCTTGTTCCATATTTAAGCAACAAAATTAGCTCACCACGGTATTAGTCGAAAATGTCAATAAAATCGAA
>NW_017072851.1:0-258 GCF_001483705.2 Eufriesea mexicana | reverse complement strand
ACCGATGACGAGTGACCAGCTGGCCTCTGCGTCCTTCCCGGCTACGACCGGGGCCGCGACCGGCGCCTTCGCCGGGCGTCAGCGGGCCCGCCACAGGAAGCGCCCGCGACAGTATCCGCCGAGGCCACCAGATCTTGCCGCGCGCGCGGGCCGGCGGTGGAGCTCGCTTGCTCCGACGCTCAGGCAGGCGGATACCGCCCGGCCGCCACGCAGAGCGTACGAAAGAGCTCCTCGAACTTTGCGTCGATTAGGTGACTG
>NW_017072850.1:0-258 GCF_001483705.2 Eufriesea mexicana | reverse complement strand
GCAAATCGTCCATGTAAAAATCCTTTAAAAGTTTCGCTGCTGCTTTTGGATGATTATCTTTCTTATCTTCGGCTACTTGTTGTAAACTCCATACCGAATCTTCGAGATGTACCATCGCAATACAGAACAGATCTTCTTGGATCACCGGACCAGTCATTAATATACCATTGAGTGACACTCCTGTCACAGTTTCAGTTGCTCCGTCGACAGCTACTTTACATTCCATAGTAACGCTACAATCCTTTATGACATCATGAT
>NW_017072849.1:0-258 GCF_001483705.2 Eufriesea mexicana | reverse complement strand
TGGATGTATGGATCGATGGATGTATGGATGGGTAGATGTATGGATGGATGGATGTATGGATGCGTGTATGTACTGATGTACGAATGTATGTATGATACGGATGTATGGGTGTATGGATGTATATATTTATGGATGTAAGGATGGATGGATGAATGAATGGATGGATGTATGAATGGATGGATGTATGTATGTATTTATGGATGTATGTATGGATGTATGTATGGATGTATGTATGGTTGGATGGATGTACGGATGGAT
>NW_017072848.1:0-258 GCF_001483705.2 Eufriesea mexicana | reverse complement strand
GTTGTGTTTGGATTTATCCTGTTGGTCTGGGTTAGGTTCATGTAGCCTTGACTTTTCCGATATGCAGTGAGATTCAATGGGTTTCTGCGTTCTACGCCCACTTGTGTGATCTCCTTTTTTCTGTGGAGGTCTGCGATAATGCTCGCAGTACACTGGGATGAGTTAGGGTACGTTTGGTTATGTTACTATTAGTTGGGTTAGGAGATGATATTTTTGACTTTAGCGATATATTCTGCCATTAGGCGAATTTCTACGCCC
>NW_017072847.1:0-258 GCF_001483705.2 Eufriesea mexicana | reverse complement strand
AGACAGGTGAAGAATGGCAGCTCATATTCTACTATCGCTGAAAGTTCTACATCCTTTTTCTACCACACCCTGCGTAACTGTAGAAATATAGTCATCACTATGAAGGACCTCTGCTTTCATCACCGTAAGTTGAATTTATAGGGGATAATTAATGTTTGACATATACGATGTGGTGATAGTGATTTGGGAAATTAAATTTGGAAATCTGGTCCTTTGGAGGTCCTTTAATAAGATATAACAATTAGTATCCAAGAAATG
>NW_017072846.1:0-258 GCF_001483705.2 Eufriesea mexicana | reverse complement strand
GCTATGCAATGCTATTGGTTGGATTTCTACGCTCTGGATTGCCCTAAAATGTTCTGCTTCTCTCTGTGGAGGCCAGAAATAATGTTTTTGGCAAGTTTTGTAAAGATATGTCACGATTGGCTTGGCTGTGTCAGGATATGTTTGGCTAGGACAGCTTTGACTTTTGTGCTATACACTGCAGTTCGAACGATACCTGCGTTCTGTATTGCTCTACTAGCATCTGATTGTCTTTGGGGAGGACAGCAATTGTGGTCCAGG
>NW_017072845.1:0-258 GCF_001483705.2 Eufriesea mexicana | reverse complement strand
AATTCGCAATAGATAATAGTTAACTTATACATCATCCGTTAACAATTAAATTTCGTACTTTTAGACGATATGTTATAAATATTAACATCTTCCATTATAATATTACGAAAATTATTTTTGTCTTTTTTCAGCCTGAACTGGTATTTGCTATGGGGTATTTATGGGCACTAAAGGAATTCGTGAGTAATTTTACATGTTTGCATCCCGCTATGTTTTATTCAATTTATGATCTTTTGATGCAATTGTAAATTTTTAATA
>NW_017072844.1:0-258 GCF_001483705.2 Eufriesea mexicana | reverse complement strand
TTGCGTCGGCCGATGCCTGCTATGAAGCGACAGGATGAATGGAGGTACCCCTTTACACCGGAGGGACGAACAACATCTGCGTCTGCAGCGCAACTGCGCGAGGTCATAGAAAAGCTTTCTAAGGCTACAATAAAACCGCAACAGAGAATGTTTGCGCTGAGAGTCATTGCCCAGTTTACACCATATATTGACCCTGGGGTCTACTGACCTCAGTAGGCTTAAAAAGGTAGACACTCCAGTGCGAGAAGTTGTACGGAA
>NW_017072843.1:0-258 GCF_001483705.2 Eufriesea mexicana | reverse complement strand
CCATATAATGCGGTTCTATGGATTTCTGCACTCTACTCTCCTCTATTATGTACCGCTCGACTCATTGGAGGCCAGCAATAGCGGCCGCGGTACGTTAGGTTTAGTTATGTAAAGTTCCATTACGTTCAGATTGCATATATTAGGATGGGGTAGCTTTTACTTTTGAGTTGTGCGCTGCTGTTCGGAGGATTTCTTCACTCCAGTGTGCTCTAGTATGTTCTGGTTGGCTCTGGGTGACCAACAATTGTGTTCTCGGAA
>NW_017072842.1:0-258 GCF_001483705.2 Eufriesea mexicana | reverse complement strand
GCTCACCACGATATTATTAGAAACTGTCCATAAAATTGATCTTTCCAGGCAGATTCTATAGCAATGCAGTGGCTATAGCACGCCAAAAGGATATTTCCTACTTATTTATGCAAGAAAGGTAGCTCTCTACGATATTAGTCGAAAATGTCAAGAGAATTGAATTTTCCAGCAAGATTCTATAGCATTGCAATGCCGATAGCACGCCAACAGAATCTTCCCTCCTTATTTATGCGATAGACATAGCTCACCACGATATTA
>NW_017072841.1:0-258 GCF_001483705.2 Eufriesea mexicana | reverse complement strand
ACTTGCCATTGTTTTGAAGGCGTTAGACGATCTATTCACCAAGCTGTGGAAGGCTATAGATTTAGAATAGACCTATTCTCTGGCAAGTGCATGGCTGTACTTGCCATTGGCTGAAGGCGTTAGACGACCTATTCACGAAACCATAACAGATAATAGATTTTGAATAGACCTATTCTCTGGCAAGTAGATGGCTGCACTTGCCGTTGGGCTGAAGGCGTTAGGCCATCTATTCACCAAGCTATAGCAGGTTATTGATTT
>NW_017072840.1:0-258 GCF_001483705.2 Eufriesea mexicana | reverse complement strand
TTTAATTAATATCATCAGTGAACAAAGTATGTCAACGGCTTCAGCATTGTGATGATGGCTGTATTCAGCCCTTTATTTCAATTGTTAATGGCTACATCGGTAAAGGATCGCAGTGATATCATTCCAGAATTGCTAGGGAATTTGTATCATCAGTGAACAGGTAAATCCAGCGCCAGCAGTGCCCTTTTGGAGGAAGCACTATGTAACGTACTGTCAGTTTTACATATCTCTAGCCATACTCGTAACATACATTCACTA
>NW_017072839.1:0-258 GCF_001483705.2 Eufriesea mexicana | reverse complement strand
CACATGCATCCATACATACGCCCTTCCATACACGCATCCATACATCCATACATATGTCCGTTCCTACAAACATCCATACATCCATACATACATCAATACATTCATACATCCACACATATACACATACATACATCCATACATCCGTACATTCGACCATCCATACCTCAATCCATCCATACATCCATTCATCCATAGAGGCATCCATCCATACGTCCACCCATCCATACATCCATCGAACCATACAGCCATACATCCATG
>NW_017072838.1:0-258 GCF_001483705.2 Eufriesea mexicana | reverse complement strand
AAATTGAATTTTCCAGGAAGATTCTACTTCATTGCAATGCCTATAGCACACCATTAGAATCAACCCTCCTTATGTATGCGAGAAAGATAACTCACCACGATATTAGCCGAAAATGTCAATGAAATTGAATTTTCCTTCCAGATAATATAGCATTGCAATGGCAATAGCACGCCAATAGAATCTTTCCTCCTTATCTATGCAAGGAAGCTAGCCGACCACGATATTAGTTGAAAATGTGTATAAAATCGAAATTGCAGG
>NW_017072837.1:0-258 GCF_001483705.2 Eufriesea mexicana | reverse complement strand
AAGAGGGGCTACTTTGACGTTTGTGCCACACGCTGCTATTCCCCGGATATCTGCGATCTACTCGGCTCCAGTATATTCTGCTTGACTCTGGGGATGCCAGCAACTGTTGTCTCTGCACGTTGGGCCTTGTTAGATTACGTTGGGATAGGTTAGGTTAGGTTAAACTCGCCAGGTGACTTAGAGTTTCATGCTATTATCTGCTATTCAGAGTTGCCCTGCGCTGTACTGTGCTCTACTAAACTATGCGTATACCTCGGC
>NW_017072836.1:0-258 GCF_001483705.2 Eufriesea mexicana | reverse complement strand
CATCCATACAAACACGAATACATTCGTCCATACATACATCCATACACACATCCTTCCATACATACATACATACATCAATACATACATCCTTCCATCCATACATCCATACATATATATATATATATCCATACATCCACGCATCCGTACATCCATACATCCAAACATCCATACATTCATAAATACATACATCCGTGCATCCATGCATCCATTCATACATCCAACCGTACATCCGTGCAACCATACATCCATACATTCATA
>NW_017072835.1:0-258 GCF_001483705.2 Eufriesea mexicana | reverse complement strand
AATTGGATTTTCCAGCCAGATACTTTAGCATTGCAATGTCTATAGCATGCCAAAAGAATCTTTGCTCCTTATTCAGGCAAGAAGGTTAGCTCACCCCGATATTAGTCGAAAATGTTAATAAAATTATATTTAGCAGCCAGCTACTATAGCAATGCAATGGCTATAGCACGACGATGGAATTTTTCCTTCTTATTTGTGCAAGAAGGACAGCTCGCCACGATATTAGAAGAAAATGTTAATAATACTTTTATTTCCAGC
>NW_017072834.1:0-258 GCF_001483705.2 Eufriesea mexicana | reverse complement strand
CCCCCCTTATTTATGCAAGAAATATAGCTTACCACGATATTAGTCGAAAATATCAACAAAATTGAACTTTCCATCCAGTTTCTACAGCATTGCGACGGGTATAGCACGCCAATAGAGTCTTTCAGCATTATTTATACAAGAAAGATATCCCACAACAGTATTTGGCGGGAATTTCATTAAAATTGAGTTTTTCAACCACATTCAAAAGCATTCCAATGGCTACAGGTCGCCAACAGAATCTTTTCTCCTTATTTATGC
>NW_017072833.1:0-258 GCF_001483705.2 Eufriesea mexicana | reverse complement strand
CATACATCCATAGATACATACTTACATACATGCATACATACATCCATTCATACATCCATACATACCTCCATACATCCATGCATACACCCACACAATCAACCATACATGCATCCATAGATACGTCCGTAAATGCACCCACACATACATCCATGCATGCAGCCATCCATGTATCCATCGACTCATACATCCATCCACCCATACATCCATACAGATATACATCCATACATCCATACTTCCGTACATCCATACATTCGTACA
>NW_017072832.1:0-258 GCF_001483705.2 Eufriesea mexicana | reverse complement strand
GAAGTTCACGGAATAGCAGTATACAGCACAAAAGTCACAGGTACCGTACACTAACCTGTCCAAACGTAATATAAGCAAACGCATCACGACATAACCTAACGTGCCGAGACCACGATTGCTTGATTCCGCACAGCCGAGTAGAATATTTTAGAGCAAAGCAGAGCGCAGAAAGGCTCCAAGGAGCAGCAAATAGCTCAAACGTCAAAGGCGTTCTAACCTTACCAGGCGTAGCCTAACCTAGAGAAACGAAAACTATCT
>NW_017072831.1:0-258 GCF_001483705.2 Eufriesea mexicana | reverse complement strand
AGAATCGTTCCTCCTTAGTTATGCATGAAAGTTAACTCACCACGATATTAGTCGTAAATGTCAGTAAACTTGAACTTTCTAGACAGATTCTACTGCAATGCTGAGGCTATAGGGCGCCAAGAGGATCTTTCCGCCTTACTTACGCAAGGAAGTTAGCTCACCACGATATTAGTCAAAAAAGTCAATGAAATTGAATTTTCCAGCCAGATACTACAGGACTGCAATGGCTATAGCTCGCCAATAGAATCTCTCCTCCTT
>NW_017072830.1:0-258 GCF_001483705.2 Eufriesea mexicana | reverse complement strand
ATTGTATTTTCAGCCACAATATATCTCATTGCAATGGCTATAGCGCTCAAAAAGCATCTTTCCCCCTTACTTACGCGAGGAAGTTAGGTCACCACGATATTAGTCGAAAATGTCCATAAAATTTTATTTTCCAGGAGGATTCTATAGCACGCAATGCCTGTAGCACGACAATTGAATCGTTCCTCCTTTGTTATTCAAGGAAGTTAACTCACCACGATATTAGTCGAAAATGTCTATAAAATTTAACTTTCAAGACAG
>NW_017072829.1:0-258 GCF_001483705.2 Eufriesea mexicana | reverse complement strand
ACTCATCGGTAAGGCTACCCTAGCAGGCCCTGCCTTAGACACTGGGGATACTATTGGAAAGACAGGAAATTATATATATAGGAAACTGGGAGTTTCCCGAGGACTTACGGGAAAGTCCTTGAAGGCGGGATCCATCTAGTGGCAAGGGTGAGAATGATGGTCGATACAGTACTATTCTGAAAATTGAGCTCGTGAGTTACGTCTGTTCGTACTGAGGTGGTTCGCAATACGTATGTCGGCGCTCGTCGCGGCGGCCGG
>NW_017072828.1:0-258 GCF_001483705.2 Eufriesea mexicana | reverse complement strand
GCCATTGATATGCTATAGTATCTGGCTGGATAATTCAATATTATTGACGTTTTCGACTAATATGGTGGTGGGCTATCTTTCGTGCATATATAAGAAGGAAAGGTAATAGTGGCGTGCTATAGCCATTGCAATGCCATAGAATCTTGCTGGAAAATGCATTTTTATTAACATTTTCGACTAATATGGTGGTGAAATAACTTTCTTGCATATATAAGGAGGAAAGATTCAACTGGCGTGCTTTAGCCATTGCAATGCAAT
>NW_017072827.1:0-258 GCF_001483705.2 Eufriesea mexicana | reverse complement strand
CCATAGAATAGCAGTGTGTAGCACAAAGGCCAAAGCTATGCTAACATAACCCAGCCGAACCTAACCTAGCCAAACGTAATGTATCTAAACCTAACGCGACACGACCACTATTGCTGGCATTCCCAGGGACAAGCAGTACATATTAGATGAGGGCAGAGCTGAGAGGTCCATAGAATAGCATTTTATACCGGAAAAGTCAAAGCTACCCTAGCCTAACACATGCTAATCTGAACCCACCGAACGCTACATAACTCGACA
>NW_017072826.1:0-258 GCF_001483705.2 Eufriesea mexicana | reverse complement strand
GGGCTGGCCATCGTGGCAGCTTTAGTGGCTAAAAGCCCCAAGATACAGCGCCCCCTCCCCCAGTCGGCCGGTTATATGTGGACGATTTCCCCCACATGAAGAGAAAGGATAGCTTCGACCTCTTTGCTGCACACTCAGGAATGGTTTTCTCGGAACGTTAGGCTTAGGTAGGTTACGTTTGGTTAGGTTAAGTTTGCTTTTGTTAGGTTTGGAAGACTTCGACCTTTCTGATATGCCCTGCGAATCTATGGATTTCTG
>NW_017072825.1:0-258 GCF_001483705.2 Eufriesea mexicana | reverse complement strand
ACGTTCTCCTGCGTCTTTGACGCAGTTTTCTTTTTTATTAATCGGTGAGAACGCTTTCGAGCGTTGCGCGATCATGGCTGACAATTATTATTCCTCAGCCGAGCAAACTACTGGGCTTTCCAATCGTGCTCCCGTTAGGAATTTTTTGAACGATGGCTGTAGATAATTTATAGTCATTAAATGATTAAAACTCGCTTTAATTCGATCGACCACACTTTCACAATTCTGATCGATTTTAGGTTTGTTAGGAACTTCGAC
>NW_017072824.1:0-258 GCF_001483705.2 Eufriesea mexicana | reverse complement strand
GACTTTTGGGCTCTACACTGCTATTCGGTGGATTTCTGCGCTCTACTGCTATTTAATATTCCCCGCATTGATTTGGGAATGCCAGAAATGGTGGCCGCGGAGCGTTAGTTTGTGTTAGGATACGTTCATTTTGGTTAGGTATGTTTGTGTTAGGTAAGAATATCTTTGACTTTCGTGCTACACACTGCCCTCCTGTTGGCACCTGCTCTCTACTCACCCTAAGATGCCCTGCTTGTCGCCTGGGAGGCCGGCGATTGT
>NW_017072823.1:0-258 GCF_001483705.2 Eufriesea mexicana | reverse complement strand
GAATGGATGGATGTATATGGGATCGGATGTATGGATTTATGGATGTATGGTTGTGTGGATGAAAGGATGTATGGGTGGATGTATGTGTGAATGGCAGGATATATGGATGGATGGATGTGTTTATGTACAGGTGTTTGAATGCATGAATGTATGGTTGAATGGGTGTATGTCTGTATGGATGTATGGATGCATGGGTGTGTCGAATGATAGACGTACGAGTGGAAGGATTTATGGATGTACGTATCTGTGGATGTATGG
>NW_017072822.1:0-258 GCF_001483705.2 Eufriesea mexicana | reverse complement strand
TGGGGGCCGGCAATAGTGGTCTCGCTTCCATATGTTAAGTTGTGCTACACTTGGTTAGGTTAGGTTCTGTGAGGCAAGGTTGGGATATCTTTGACTTTTTGCCACACACTGCAATGCGGTGGATTTCTGCGCTCTAGTTTGCTCTAGTCTATTCTGCTTGGCTCCGGGGAGGCCAGCAGTAGTGGTCCCGGCACGTTACGTTGTGTTCGTCTACGTCTGCTTCTGTTACGTTTGGTTAGGTCAGGAGTGAATAGCTTA
>NW_017072821.1:0-258 GCF_001483705.2 Eufriesea mexicana | reverse complement strand
GCATGGCAAGAAAGTCATAGCTGTCCTCTCATAACCTACCCTAACTTAATATAGCGTAACATTGCCTAAGTTAACCTTACCTATCGAGACCACCATTGCCGAAATCCCCAGCGCCAAGCAGAATATACTAGAGGAGAGTAGAGGGCAGAAAGCCTACAAATGGCGGAGTATTGCTCAAAAGTGGAAGCCATTTTGTCCAAACGTGGACCAACATAGCATAACCGAACGTAACATAACAAAACATATCGTGACACGGTC
>NW_017072820.1:0-258 GCF_001483705.2 Eufriesea mexicana | reverse complement strand
TGCAAGAAAGGCAGGTCACCCTAATATTAGACGAAAATGTCAATAAAATTGAATTTTCCAGGAAGATTCTACAGCATTGCAAGGCCTATAGCATACCATCAGAATGTTTCCTCCTGATTTATGGAAGAAAGATAGCTCACCACGATATTAATCGAAAATGTCAATATAACTGAACTATACAGACAGATTCTATAACATTGCAATGGCAATAGCACGTCAATAGAATCTTTCCTCCTTATTTATGCAAGAAAGTTAGCT
>NW_017072819.1:0-258 GCF_001483705.2 Eufriesea mexicana | reverse complement strand
TATGGATGTATGGATGTACGGATGGATGGATGTATGTAATGGTGCATGTATGGATGTAATGATAGTTTGTTGGATTGTTGGACGGATGTATGGATGGATATATGTATGGATCGATGGATGTACGGATGGATGGATGTATGGAAGGACGGATGTATGGATGGAAGGATGGTGGATGGATGGCTGTATGGATGGTCAGGTGTATGTATAGATTGAGGTATGGATGGACGGATGAACGGATGTATGGATGTATGTATGGAT
>NW_017072818.1:0-258 GCF_001483705.2 Eufriesea mexicana | reverse complement strand
CTGTAGCACGCCAATAGGATCTGTCCTCCTTATTTATGCAAGAAAGTTATCTCACCGCGATATCAGTCGAAAATGACAATAATATTGAATTTTCCAACCTGATTCTATAGCATTGCAGTGGCTATAGCACGCCAATATAAACTTTCGTACTTATTTGTGCAAGAAAATCAGCTCACCACGATATTAGTCGAAAGCGTAAATAAAATTGAATTTTCCAGCCAGATTCTACAGCATTGCAATGGCTATAGTATACCAATA
>NW_017072817.1:0-258 GCF_001483705.2 Eufriesea mexicana | reverse complement strand
AGCTGCCATAGCATGGTGATTAGATCGCCAATCGCCTGCAATCCAATGGCAAGGACAGCCATGCACTTGCCAGGGAATAAGTCTATTCAAAATCTATATTCTGTTATAGCATGGTGAATAGTTGGCCTGACGTCTGCAACCAATGGCAAGTACAGCCTACTACTTGCCAGAGAATTGGTCTATTCAAAGTGCAATACCTTCTATAGCTTGGTCATTAGATCACTTAACGCCTTCAATCCAATGTCAAGTACAGCCATC
>NW_017072816.1:0-258 GCF_001483705.2 Eufriesea mexicana | reverse complement strand
CGGTTTCTCCTGTGAAGCCACGGTGGTCATTGGTGACCAGAGCGCTTGAACTACTTAAACTACGTTGAACAATATTGAATGAAAATTGGCAGTTGGTGCATTTTTAATATAACCGCTAATTAGAAGATACTTTGAAGTAAAAAGTGCCCCGTTAAAGAATTAAAAATTTTTATTAGAAGATTAAAAAAATATTAGAACAAATCTCGCATCTAGTGGTGCACTCCCATGGCGTCCTGAGGGAAACATGTGATTTCAACG
>NW_017072815.1:0-258 GCF_001483705.2 Eufriesea mexicana | reverse complement strand
CGGCGCAGCAGGGGCTTGCAACCTAAACCGCGGTAACCATCGCGGGGAAGCCGGGCAATTTACAGAGGATGGAAGGTAAGGTCATTGTTGGTGGTGTCGACGCGGCTCCAGTGGAGCTTACGTGGACGAAGGACAGGACAACTAGCCCTAGTGCTGGTGCTACGAGGCGCGTGACTCGTAGCACCGCATTGCGCAAGGCGATGCCGGCGGACCACGAGGGGGAGTGCTCCGCCTTCGCAGGTGCCGTCAGCGTCACGG
>NW_017072814.1:0-258 GCF_001483705.2 Eufriesea mexicana | reverse complement strand
GACTAGCAATGCTGGCATCCCCAGAGAAAAGCAGGGCATATTAGAACTACCTAGAGCGCAGGAATCCACCGAATGGCGGTGTATAGGAAAAAGTCCAGATTATCCTATCCTAACCTAACCAAACGTAACATAACCATATGCAATATATCTCCACTTTAGGTGCAGGCACCACTATTCCTGGCATCGACAGGGCGTGGCGGGTCACACTAGAAAACGGTATAGCGCGTAAATCCGCAGACCACCAGTGTATACTACGCA
>NW_017072813.1:0-258 GCF_001483705.2 Eufriesea mexicana | reverse complement strand
AGTCTATAACCTGTTATAGCATGGTGAATAGATCGCTTAACGCCATCAATCCAATGGCAAGTATAGCCATCTACTAGCCAGGGAATAGGTCTATACAAAATCTATAACCTGTTATAGGATGGTGAATAGATGGCCTAACGCATTCGATCCAATGGCAAGTACAGCCTTCTACATGCCAGAGAATAAGTCTATTCGAAACCTATAAGCTGCCTTAGCTTGGTGATTAGATCGCCTATCGCCTGCAATCCAATGGCAAGC
>NW_017072812.1:0-258 GCF_001483705.2 Eufriesea mexicana | reverse complement strand
TATTTTATATTTTATGTTACATTAGTTTATATATTATGTTATAATATTTTATACATTATGTTACATTAGTTTATATATTATGTTACATTAGTTTATGTATTATGTTATATTATTTTATACATTATATTATATTTTATATTTTATGTTACATTAGTTTATATATTATGTTATAATATTTTATACATTATGTTATATTATTTTATATTTTATGTTACATTAGTTTATATATTATGTTATAATATTTTATACATTATGTTA
>NW_017072811.1:0-258 GCF_001483705.2 Eufriesea mexicana | reverse complement strand
TACTATATACATGTACAGAGGACTTTCTTGGGACTGATTGTTGGATAAGACTAATGCTTGATATCCAGGTGCATTGGAAATTGGTCTCGAAATTTTCCTGTTTGTAATTACTATAGACATACACAGGAGATTTCCTTGGGATTGGTTGCTGGGTAAAACGAATGGTTGATATCCAGGTACATTGGAAATTTGTCGTGAGCTGAATTGGTCTCGGAATTTTTCAGTTTGTAATTACTATAGGCATACACAGAGGACTTT
>NW_017072810.1:0-258 GCF_001483705.2 Eufriesea mexicana | reverse complement strand
CTTGCTTCGATAAGCAGGAAGGACACTATTGCGTGCTATGGCCATGGCAATGCAACAGAATCTACCTGGAAAATTCAATTTTATTCACATTTTCGACTAATATCGTGGTGAGCTAGCTGTCTTGCATAAATAAGGCGCTAAGGTTCCATCGGCGTGCCATAGCCATTGCAATGCTATAGAATCTGCCTGGAAAACTCAATTTTTTGACATTTTCGACTCATATCGTGGTGTGCTAATTTCCTTGGGTAAATAAGGAGG
>NW_017072809.1:0-258 GCF_001483705.2 Eufriesea mexicana | reverse complement strand
ATGCATGAATGGATGTGTACGTGTGTGTACGTATGGATGTATGTATGCACGTGTGTGTGCATGAAAGTATGGATGTATGTGTGGATGTATGGATGGATGTATGTATGCATGTATGTGTGCATGTAGGTATGGATGTATGTGTGGATGTATGGATGGATGTATGCATGCTTGTCTGGTTGGATTTATGGGCGTATATATGTATGGATGTGTGGATGGCTGGAGAGATGTATGGTTCGATGTATGTACCGATGGTTGTAT
>NW_017072808.1:0-258 GCF_001483705.2 Eufriesea mexicana | reverse complement strand
CCCTGCAAAAATACCCTAAAAGAATTTTCAATAGTAATAAAAACGATATTTTTCCTGTATTTGTGCAACTTTTCTTGGTTAGTGCTTGGATCTCAGGACTTAGAACTAAGGGTAACTATCTAATGTGTAACGTGGAGTATCAGGTGGAGTGTAGGCTATCTCACATCAAATCCTGTGATTATAGGTTATGTTTACTACGCGAGCGTGATTGTATTTAATATATTCCAACGAGCACAAAATTCGAGGGATTTATCAAAT
>NW_017072807.1:0-258 GCF_001483705.2 Eufriesea mexicana | reverse complement strand
ATTGACATATTCGACTCACATCGTGGTGACCTAACTTTCTTGCCTCACATAAGGAGGAAAGATACTGCTGGCGTGCTATATCCATGGTAATGGTATAGAATCTGGCTGGAAAATTCGATTTTATGGATATCTTCGACTGATATTGTGGTCAGGTACCTTTACCACATAAATAATGAGGAAAGATACTATTGGCGCAATATAACCATTGCACTGCTATAGAATCTGGTTGGAAAATACATTTTTATTGACGTTTTCGAC
>NW_017072806.1:0-258 GCF_001483705.2 Eufriesea mexicana | reverse complement strand
CACAATCTAAATCACTGCGATAGCTATAGCACTCAAAAAGCATCTTTCCTCCTTACTTAAGCAAGGAAGATAGCTCACTACGATATTAGTCGAAAATGTAAACAAAATTGTATTTTCCAGCCACATTCCATTGCACTGCAATGGCTATAGCACACAAAAAGCATCTTTCCTCCTTACTTATGCAAGGAAGTTACGTCACCACGATATTAGTCGAAAATGTCAATAAAATTGAACTTTCCAATCACATTCTAAAGCATT
>NW_017072805.1:0-258 GCF_001483705.2 Eufriesea mexicana | reverse complement strand
TGGAAAATTCAATTTTATTGACCGTTTCGACTAATATCGTGGTGAGCAAACTATCTTGCATAAGCAAGGATGAAAGATTATATTGGTCAGATGTAACCATTGCAATGCTATGGAATCTGGGCGGAAAATTCAATTATAATGACATTTTCGAATAATACGGTGGTGCGCTACCTACCTTGCATAAACATGGAGGATAGATTCTATTGGCGAGCTATAGCCGCTGGAATGCTGCAGGATCTGAATGGAAAAATCTATTTT
>NW_017072804.1:0-258 GCF_001483705.2 Eufriesea mexicana | reverse complement strand
GTATTAAACCTCGACGAATGTAAATATTTTAAATCGGAATATTTTCATGGATCATGGTAATTAAAAGTACCACCTGTTAGCGTAGCTTTGATACATAGAAATCCGTAGATGCGAAAAAGGAAACCATTTTGTTTCCACTCTTAGCGACATCGAGAGTCCCGAGTCTATGGTGGGTCTGGTTCGTGTCTTTACAATTAGCGTCCTGTCAATTACACGTGAAATTTTGTGTGAGTTTCATACGAGAATGTTGTTTTTAAA
>NW_017072803.1:0-258 GCF_001483705.2 Eufriesea mexicana | reverse complement strand
TCAGTTCGAACTATTTGCAAGAAATCATTTATGGTATGTCGAACAGATTGAGGTACTTATTGAAACAAAGAGGCTATGCGACAAAATATAAAAAAATGTGTTTATGTAAATAAATTAGAATTATATAATGTTATTTATGTCAAGTGTCCGAATATTTTTGTGATGTGAAAATGGGGCATCATTTTGTTTATAATCTATTATAATAAATCCATACAAATTTATTACATAAAACATATGTTTCTGTTTACTTGAATAAAT
>NW_017072802.1:0-258 GCF_001483705.2 Eufriesea mexicana | reverse complement strand
TTCAAAGCTACCCTCCCTTAACTTAACGTAGCCTGGCCAGACCAAACGTTACATGACCCGAGTTTTCGAGCCTCTACGACTACTGCTGGCCTGCCCAGAGTCGAGCACGTTATAGTAAAGCAATGTAGATCGCCGATATCAACCTAATACCCGTGAACAGCGCAAATGTCAGAGTCATCCTAACCTAACCTAACGAAACGTAGCATAACGAAGCGCAACATAATCCAACCTAACGTATCTTGTCCACTATTGCTGGGC
>NW_017072801.1:0-258 GCF_001483705.2 Eufriesea mexicana | reverse complement strand
TGGCGTGCTATAGCCATTGCAATGCTAAAGAATCTGTCTCGAAAATACAATTTTACTGACATTTTCGACTTATATCGTGGTGAGGTAACTTTCTTACATAAATAAGGAGGAAAGATACTGTTGGCGCTCTATGGTCACTGCAATTCCATAGAATCTGCCCGGAAAATTCGATTTTATTGACATTTTCGTCTAATGTCGTGGTGAGCAAACCCACTTGCATAAATAGCCATGAAATATACCATTGCCGCGCTATATCCT
>NW_017072800.1:0-258 GCF_001483705.2 Eufriesea mexicana | reverse complement strand
TATAGATTTCTGCGCCCTACTCTCCTCTAATATGCTCTGCTGGCTCTGGAGAAGCCAGCAATAATGGTGGCGGCACGTTTGGTTAAGTTTGGTTACGTTTGGTTAGGTTACCGTTGGTTTGGATAGGACAGAATAGTTATGACTTTTGAGATGTAGACTGTTATTAGGTGGTTTTCTACGACCTCTCCTGCTTTGCTATACGCTGCTCGCATCTGGGGAGGCCAGTAATAGTGGTCCCGGCACGTTAGGGTGAGTTAG
>NW_017072799.1:0-258 GCF_001483705.2 Eufriesea mexicana | reverse complement strand
AATAAAGAACAACTCTCTCTAATAACAAAACAAGTTTATTTAATTGTTGTAATACACCGGGTTCCTCTCGATTGTAGCACTCAACGTCTCGACTAGACACCCTCTATTCTCGACTACACCCCGTCTACCTCCCTCAAGCCTGTGCAATCTTATTTAAAGCCAGATCTATCTTATTCCATACACACGCTATCTCTTTTAATATCATTCTACAGACATTCCGACAAAAGGATTTGCCGCTATCATTTGTTCTTTCTGCGC
>NW_017072798.1:0-258 GCF_001483705.2 Eufriesea mexicana | reverse complement strand
ATAATTTCTCGAGGGATAGTGGACCCTCGTTCTTCATTCTACAATTGCTGTAGGGTATACATCTTCAGTGAACAACTAAACACTACGTCAAGTGTGCTTCCTTTGTAAATGTACAAATTACCCTACGGAGAATTGTAAATAACAATAGCCGTAACCGCAACGTGCGCATGTTATCCTAGAGTTGCTTTCATTTCCACATCGCTAGTCAACATAGTATTCCAACGGCAACATTACATTGGTGGCGTCTGTGCTCAGTAC
>NW_017072797.1:0-258 GCF_001483705.2 Eufriesea mexicana | reverse complement strand
CCCGCGAGTTCTGTTTGCGTTTCCAATATCGCCTCTGCACTCCTCGAGCCGCGTACCTCGCGGAAGGACGCTGCGCGCCTTGCCGTATGCAACCGGATAGTCGGGCATGCATTTCACCGTTTTCGAAAGGTTGCCTGCTACCTGTTCCATCGGGAGTTGGGCAGCAGCGCGGATCAACTGGAAAACAAATGTTTACCCTGCGAAAAAGGGGAGAAAGTAACGCGTATCGGGAGCCACAGAGGAATGCGCGTATCCCGA
>NW_017072796.1:0-258 GCF_001483705.2 Eufriesea mexicana | reverse complement strand
TCGATTTTATGGACATTTTCAACTAATATCGTGGTGAGTTATCTTTCTTGCGTACATAAGGCGGAAAGATTCTGTTGGCAAGCTGTAACCATTGCAATGCTATACAATCTTGCAGGAAAATTCAATTTTTTTGTCATTTTCGACTAATATCATGGTGAGCCGACTTCCTTGCATAAGTAAGGACGGAAGATCCTTTTGTCCTGCTATAGCCATAGCAATGCTGCAGAATCGGGCTGGAAAGTTCAATTTTTTTGACAT
>NW_017072795.1:0-258 GCF_001483705.2 Eufriesea mexicana | reverse complement strand
ATCGTGGTGGGTTAACTTTCTTGCATAAATCAGGAGGAAGGATCCGATTGGCGTGCTATTGGCATTGCAATGCCGAAGAATCTGGCTGGAAAATTCAATTTTATTCACATTTTCGAATAATATTGAGGTGCGCTTCCTTTTTTGCACAAATAAGGAGGAAAGAGTCTTCTGGCGTTCTATAACCATAGCAATGATATGGAATGTGCCTGGCATATTCAATTTTATTGACATTTTCGACTAATATCGTGGTTAGCTATC
>NW_017072794.1:0-258 GCF_001483705.2 Eufriesea mexicana | reverse complement strand
CAGACATACACCAATACATTCGTCCATACAGACATCCATACACACATCCTTCCATACATCCATCCATTCATCTATCCATACATCCAAAAGCACATCGATCCATACATCCATTCATACATACATCCATACATACATACATACATACATACAACCTTACGTGCATAAATGCGTACATCCATACATCCGTACACCCACACATTCGTAAATCCGTACATCAATCCTTCCATACATCCATAGACCGATACAACCACACATCCA
>NW_017072793.1:0-258 GCF_001483705.2 Eufriesea mexicana | reverse complement strand
ACATATTAGATGTCTGTAGAGAACTGAAATCCATAGAGTCGCTGTATATAGGGTAAAAGTTAAAGCCATCCAAGCCTAACCCTGGCAAACGTAACCCAACCAAGCGAAGACTAACTCGACATAACGAGACGCGACGACTATTGCAGGACGCCCCGGCGCCATGCAGAGTTCGGTAGAGCAATGTAGAGTGTAGATGTCCACCGAACTGCAGTGTGCAGAACAAAGGTGAAGGATAACCTGATCAAACATAACCTAACC
>NW_017072792.1:0-258 GCF_001483705.2 Eufriesea mexicana | reverse complement strand
GGTATTACAAGCGAATCGATACCTCAAATAAACAGCCGGATCTGTATATCGCGCATGTAACGAGTAAGTGTTGTAAGTAATATGTAATGCTGTAGTAACCGTGCTGTGTATTATTAAGTAGTTATTGTAATTCTACGAGATTGACGGATCACAGAGTTGCTATAACGAGATAAAGGTGTACAAAAAGATTAACTCGTAATCGGTAAAGACTCGAATTAGATGGAAATTTCATTGAAAATTGGGATGGGAGGAGATATT
>NW_017072791.1:0-258 GCF_001483705.2 Eufriesea mexicana | reverse complement strand
TGAAAACATTAGAGCACAACAACGGACTATAGTGCTAATGTCAAAGCTACCCACTCCTATTCTTACTTATCATTAAATAAAGGATCGTATCCTAACAAAACCTAACGTATCGCGACCACTAATGATGGCCTACCCACCTGTCAAGCTGAGAACATAAGAGCACTGTAGTGCGCAGAAGACCATCTAATACCTGAATATAGCACTAAAGTCGAAGGTAACCTCTCCTAACCTAACCAGTCGTAACTTAACCAACGCAAC
>NW_017072790.1:0-258 GCF_001483705.2 Eufriesea mexicana | reverse complement strand
TAAAGCTACACTAACCAGACTCATCCCAAACTAACCAATCTTACGTAACCAAACGTAATCTAATACAGCCTAGGGTGCCGCGACCTCTATTGCTGGCCTCCCCAGAACAAAACGGAGCACATAACAGCACGGTAGATTGTAGATGTCCACCGAAAAGCAGTATGTAGCTCAAAAATCAAAGGTACCCTGTCGTAACCTAGCCAAACGTAACATAACACGTCCTAGCGTGCGGCGACCACTACTGCTGGACCATCGAGT
>NW_017072789.1:0-258 GCF_001483705.2 Eufriesea mexicana | reverse complement strand
GGGCGGCCAGGAATATTGGTCTCGTCACGTTATGCTGAGCTACACTACGTATGAGTTAGTTAGGTTTGGTCAAATTTGGTCAGGCTACGCTAGACTTTTCTGCTATACACTGCAATGCGATGGATTTCTGCACCCTGCTGCGCTCTTGTATATTCCGCTCAGCTCTCGGGAGAACAGTTGTCGCGGCACGTTACTTGCGTCTGGTTACGTATGGTTACGTTACGCTTAATTACGTTGGGACGCGATAGCTTTAACTTT
>NW_017072788.1:0-258 GCF_001483705.2 Eufriesea mexicana | reverse complement strand
ATTAGTCGGAAATGTCAATTCAATTGGTATATCCGCTCAGTCTCTTTTGCATTGCATTGGCTTCAGCACGCCAATAGTGTGTTTCCTACATATTTATGCGAGGAAGCTTGTTCACCACGATATTAGTCGAAAATGTCAATGAAATTAAACTTCCAGACAGATTCTACAGCATTACAACGGATACAGTACGCCATTAGGACCATTCCTCCTAATTTCTGCGCGAAAGCATACTCATCACGATATTAGCCGAAAATGTCA
>NW_017072787.1:0-258 GCF_001483705.2 Eufriesea mexicana | reverse complement strand
CTATGCTGCATTCTGCTTGGATCAGGGGAGGCTAGGTGCAGTGGTCGCACCAAGTTATGTTGAACTATGCTACGTTCGGTGATGTTAGGTTAGGTTAGGTTGGGTTAGGATATCTTCGAGTCTTGTGCTGTACACTGCTTTTCAGTGGATTCCAATGCTCTACGTCACTATATTATACTCTGCTCGACTTTGGGGGGAAAGCAACAGTGACCGTGGCACATCATGTTGGCTTATGATGCGTTTGGTTAGGTTAGACTA
>NW_017072786.1:0-258 GCF_001483705.2 Eufriesea mexicana | reverse complement strand
CCTCACCAGAGCAAAGCAATGCATATAAGAGCAATGTAGGGCGGAGAGATCGACCGAATGTCGACGTATAGCACATAAGTCAGAGCTCCCTTACTCTAACCTAACCAAACGCGACATAACCAAACGCAGCATAACTCAGCCTTAAGTGCCGAGGGCACTACTTCTGGCCTCCCGATATCGAGGCAGAGTATACTGGAGCACAGTAGATCGTAAAAATCCGCCGAACAGGATTTTACAGCAAAAACGCCAAAGCTATCC
>NW_017072785.1:0-258 GCF_001483705.2 Eufriesea mexicana | reverse complement strand
CTGTGGTCTCGGCACATTGGAATGAAATGTGCTACGTTTGGTTATGTGACGATTGGTTGAGTTCGGACACGATGGCTTTGACTTTCGTGCTATACACTGTTATTCGGTGGATATCCGTGCCCTGCTGTTCTCTTATATGTTATACTTGCCTCCGGGAGGCCAGCACTGGTGGTCGCGGCACGTTAGGTTTAGCTGGAATACGTTTGCTTACGTTAGGTTACGTTGCAATAGGTTAGGATAGCATTGATCTTTGTGATA
>NW_017072784.1:0-258 GCF_001483705.2 Eufriesea mexicana | reverse complement strand
ACACTGATTATCGGTGGATTTGTACGCTCCACATTGCTCCACTATACTTTTCTCGACTCGGGGTTGCCAGTAATAGTGTCTCGTTACTTTAGGTTGGGTGAGGCTACGTTTGGCTAGGTTATATGCGTCTGGGTTATGTTCCGATTTCTTTGACCTCCGTGGTGTAAACTGTTGTTCGTTGGACTTGTCCGCCCTACTCGTCTCTGGTATGGTCTGCTTGGCTCTGCTGAGACCATCAATAGTAGTCTCGGCTCGTTA
>NW_017072783.1:0-258 GCF_001483705.2 Eufriesea mexicana | reverse complement strand
CTACCCGCCCTTATTATGCTTTGCATGGCGGTGGTGAGGCTATCTACAGTGGTCTAGGCACGTAACATTGTATTTGGTTGCGTTTGGTTGCGTTTGGTTGCGTTGCGTTTGTTTAAGTTGGGATTCTTTAGGTTAGCTTAGGTCAGGCCAGGTTGGGCTACCTTTTACCTTTGTTACATTCACCGCCAGTCTAAAGACACCTGCGCGCTATTCTGCTCTAATATGTTCTGCTTGGCGATGGTTAGTCCAGCAGCAGAT
>NW_017072782.1:0-258 GCF_001483705.2 Eufriesea mexicana | reverse complement strand
TGCACCTTCAACTACTTTCTCAGCGATTTTATCTTTAGCATCCTTCGCCGAAGCCGCAGCTTTGTCTTTAATGTCCTTTGCATCAGCAGAGACCTTATCTTTCGCTGCCTTTGCACTATCTGCTACTTGTTGCGCAGTAGCATCCGCAGCTGTGCCAATTTGTTTCACACCGTCTGTTACTTTTTCTCCAACAGCTTTACCAGCATCGGATACCTTCTGCATGCCATCGGATACCTTGTCGCTAACCTTATCCTTGGT
>NW_017072781.1:0-258 GCF_001483705.2 Eufriesea mexicana | reverse complement strand
TCTGCGCTCTACTGTGCTCTAATTCTCTCTGCCTGGCTCGGGGGATGCGAGCATTGGCGGTCGTGGCACGTAAGGTTGAGTTAGGTTACGTTTGACTTTGTTTGCTTATGTTGTGTTTGGTTAGTGTAGCTATAACCTTCGTGCCATGCATTATCATTCGGTGGATTCCTGTGATCTACTCTAGCCTATTACTTCCTGCTTGGCCATGTGGAGGCCTAGAGCAGTGGCGGCGGCACGTAATGTTTTCTTAAGCGGCGT
>NW_017072780.1:0-258 GCF_001483705.2 Eufriesea mexicana | reverse complement strand
AAAATTGAATTTTCCATCCCGATACCACATAATTGCAATGGCCACAGCTGGCCAATAGAATCTTTCCTCCATATTTATGCAAGAAGGTTACCACACTGCGATATTAGTCGAAATTGTTAAACAAATTGAATTTTCGAGCCAGATTCTATTGCACTGCATGGGTACAGCGTGCCAAGATAATCTTTCCTCCTTATATATGCATGGATGTCAGCTCACCACGATATTAGTCGTAAATGTCAATAAAATTGAATTTTCCAT
>NW_017072779.1:0-258 GCF_001483705.2 Eufriesea mexicana | reverse complement strand
GCGTCCGCAGAGACGAGCATAATACGAAAGAGCGCAGTAGATTCCAGAAGTCCAAAGGATAGTAGTGATGAGCAAAGTAGTCAAAGCTATCCTAACCTAACACAACCTCAACGAACTAAACCATACATAACCTTACTCAACCCAACCTGCCGCGACCAGAATTGCTGGCCTCCACAGAATCAAGCAGAGCATATAAGAGCAGGGTAGTGCGCACGAATTCAGAGAATCGCAGTGTATAGCAGAAAAGTCGAAGATATC
>NW_017072778.1:0-258 GCF_001483705.2 Eufriesea mexicana | reverse complement strand
GAAAAGTATCCTGAAGTATAGTTATCTATCCAATTTTCATAATTCAATTGTTGGAACAATTAAGACTTGTCTAAACCGATAATTGATCGAAATTAAAATTATTTTGCACAAGATTCTGACGAGATTGATGGAAAATTCTTAGGGTAGTAGATAGGGTAGATGATGATGAGCTAAAAAGTATCCTATAGTATCATCTTCTATTCAATTTCCATAATTCAATTGTTTAAACAATTAAGACCTGTTTAGGTCGATAATCAT
>NW_017072777.1:0-258 GCF_001483705.2 Eufriesea mexicana | reverse complement strand
GCACGCCTTGCTGCCCAGCCGGTGGTTGGAGGGGCGGCAGAGCCCGTCGCAAACCGGGCACTTTGGTGCAGGCGCACTACAACCACCGGCACCGCCACACCTGAAAGAGGTGTCGCTGCGGCCCAGCACGCTAGAGCATCCGTTCTTTGCGCGACCGAACGCAAGGCAACGGAAGCGCTGGAGGCGCCGTGCCTACAAGGCTACGACACGGGCCGAAGTCCAGCCGACGCGTATCCGCCCGCAATCGACGGCCTTTCT
>NW_017072776.1:0-258 GCF_001483705.2 Eufriesea mexicana | reverse complement strand
ATGGACACTGTACCCCTCCACTCGGCTCACCTATTCAAGCGTCATTCATTACCCGTTTGAGTCCCTAAGCAGCGCGATCGCACTCAACTTTGCTGATGCACGTACGTCACATGGTACCAACAAGCGCTATTGCGACGATTGGGATTTTTCGACATAAAATTAAACAAGCGCCATAGCGCCGTTTGGACTTTTTCACACTCGATTAAGGCAAGCGTTATCGCGCTGTTCAGGATTTTTCGACCGTGTTCCTCCGAAAGC
>NW_017072775.1:0-258 GCF_001483705.2 Eufriesea mexicana | reverse complement strand
TTGCAGAATTTTGTTGTGATAGTACTATTCTTTACAATGAAAAATTTTGTTACAGAGATTTCAGTCCTTTATCATTTGGTGAACAAGCAGAGGAAGATGAAGAAGAATCTGTAATGTTAAATACAAAGTTTAGTGGTAAAGGCAAATCAGCTCATGATCATTTAACTGATCCAAAATTAAGCTCACAACCAGCTATTGAACCACCCGGACTTGCAAATAAAAACAGAAAGGAAGACCATAGTAGCGATTGGGAAAGTG
>NW_017072774.1:0-258 GCF_001483705.2 Eufriesea mexicana | reverse complement strand
TTAACTCACCACGATATTAGTCGAAAATGTCAATATAATTGAACTTTCTAGAAAGGTTCTACAACATTGCAATGGCTATAGCACGCCAAGAGAATCTTTCCTGCTTACTGGCGCATGGAAGTTAGCTCACCACGACATTAGTCGAAAATGTCAACAGAATTGTATTTTCCAGCCAGATTCTATATCATTCCAATCGCTATAGCACTCAAAAAGCATCTTCCCTCATTACTTATGCAAGGAAGTTAGCTCACCACGATA
>NW_017072773.1:0-258 GCF_001483705.2 Eufriesea mexicana | reverse complement strand
TAACATAACGAAGCGTGACCTATGACAACCGAGCATGCCACGACCACTATTGTTGTTCCTCCCGGAATCATGCAGATTCCAAAGGAGCTATGCAGTGCAGAGAAATGGAGCGTATAGCAGTGTATGGCATAAAGGTCAAAACAAACCTGTCCAAAGCTATCATACCATAGCCAAACCAAGCGTGACACAACAAAACCCAGCATGCCGATGCCACCATTGCTAGCCTACCGCAAGCTAAGCAGCGCATACTACAGCACA
>NW_017072772.1:0-258 GCF_001483705.2 Eufriesea mexicana | reverse complement strand
ACGCGCCGCGACCACAACCCCAGGCCTTCACAGTGCTAAGCATGATGTAAAATAGCACAGCAGGTAACTGAAATCCACCTGATTACAGTGTATAGCACGGAAGGCAAATATACCCCAAGCAAACATAACCTAACCTAATCTAACCAACCGCAACCCAAGTTAACCTGACACGCGACGACCACTATTGCTCGCCCTCCCACGGCGAAGCAGAAAGCAGCAGAGCGCTCTCGAACGTAGAAGTCAACCGAAATACAGTGT
>NW_017072771.1:0-258 GCF_001483705.2 Eufriesea mexicana | reverse complement strand
GGCTGAAATCTTTGGCAACCAGCATTAAAATAAATATGTCTGAACCTATTACAATTTACGAAGGTAATAATGGTTGTATAAGTATTGCAAATAATTCGACAAATAATAAGAGGTGGAAACATGTCGATATAAAATATCGCTTCACTAGGGGCAAGTAGAGAATAAAGTGATAACTTTAAAATATATCCCCACAGATAAACAACTGGCGGATGCGATGACTAAACCACTTCTAGGGCAGAAGTTCGTGGAGATGAGAGT
>NW_017072770.1:0-258 GCF_001483705.2 Eufriesea mexicana | reverse complement strand
CGTATTTGTGGGCCCTACACTCCTCTGATTTATTCTGCTTGGCTCTGGTGAGGCCAGCAATACTGGTTGCGGCACGTTTGGCTGTGTTAGATTATGTTTGGCTTGGTTAGGTTACGTTGGGTTAGGACGGGATATCTATGACCCGTAAGCTACACACTCCAATTCTGTGGGCTTCTGCGCCCTATTGTGCGCTATTGCGCACAATTTGTCTCCGGCGATGCCAAGAATAGTCGCCGCGGCACGTTAGCTAGGGTAATG
>NW_017072769.1:0-258 GCF_001483705.2 Eufriesea mexicana | reverse complement strand
ATTGTTATCGAGTTGCAGAGATTAGTATAGTTTCAGAAAAGTATCAAATAACGGTAGGATGATTAAAATAAGCACTGTTAATTCCTCGTTCAGTGAATACATATATCGTGACGTATTAAGTTTTGGAGATGAAACCATAACGCAAAATTTGGTTCCCAAAATAATAATTTGGAAACGAGTGAAAATTTTTCGTACTCTGCAGTATTTTCTTTTAATATATCGATGGAGGGTCGATTTTTATCGAAAGCTTCTTTCTTT
>NW_017072768.1:0-258 GCF_001483705.2 Eufriesea mexicana | reverse complement strand
CGATCCACACATCTACCCATACATACATCCATAAATATATACATCCATACATCCATATATCCGCACATCCATACTTCCTCACATCCATACATCCATAAATCCGTCCAACCATACAACCACACATCCATACATACATCCATTCGTACATATACACATCCATACATCCTCCCTTTCATACATCCAGAGATCCATAAGTCTATCCATTCATACACCCATCCATGTGTACATCCATATATCCACACGTCCACACACACATAA
>NW_017072767.1:0-258 GCF_001483705.2 Eufriesea mexicana | reverse complement strand
TAACCTAATCAAACCTTCCTAAGCTCACCTATCCTAACCCTACCTATCGTAAGCTAACCTAACATAACCTACCCTAACATAACCTAACCTTACCTGACCAGACCTGTCCTGACCTGTCCTGACTTGACCTGACCTTAACTGGCCTTACATGCCCTGGCCTGATGTGACCTGACATATCCTGACCTGACCTGACAAAACCTGACCTCTCCTGACCTGACCTGACCTGACTTCACCTGACCTGACCTGACCGAACCTGAC
>NW_017072766.1:0-258 GCF_001483705.2 Eufriesea mexicana | reverse complement strand
GAGCACTTTAGAACGCAGAAATCCACCCAATAGCAGTGTACAGCAAAAAAGTTAAAGCTATTCTAAACAAACGTAACCGGAACCAACCTGAACGAACGTTACCTGTCTCAATATAACGTGCCGCGAAACATACTGCTGGCCCCAAAGGCGCCAACCTAACACAGTCAAACGCAAACTGACTAAACCTAATGAATGGAGGCCACTGTTGCTGACCTCCCAAGAGCCACGGAGAATATAATAGAGGACAGTAGAGCGCAG
>NW_017072765.1:0-258 GCF_001483705.2 Eufriesea mexicana | reverse complement strand
TTGGTTTGGGTTTGGTTGTGATATCTTTGACTTTTATGCTCTACACTGCTATTCGGTGGATTTATGCGCTCTACTGTGCTTTAATATGTTCTGCCTGTCTCTGGAGAGGTCAGCAATTGTGTTTTCGTCACGTTACGTCGAGTTACGCTGTTTGGTTAGGCTACCTTAGTTTGGTTTAGGATTGAAGAGCATTGTCTATCCAGGAATACACAGTTACTCGGTGGATTTCTGCGCTCTACTGTGCTCTACTGTATTCTA
>NW_017072764.1:0-258 GCF_001483705.2 Eufriesea mexicana | reverse complement strand
CTATGAAAACACCGATAATTTGCGGTGAATTTAATGATTCTTTCCTTTTAGGAATAAAAATTAAAAATTGAGAAAGAATAATATTTATAATTTTTGTGTTTGCCAAAGGAAGCTTCAATCTTTGTGAATTCATTTTCTAATTTTTATCTCTAAAAAACGCCATAAAGTATATCGCGAATTATCAATGTTTTGACGCTTCCGCTATTGGAATGCCAAGAATTAATTTTCTCTTCGTTTTCTAATTTCTATTCCTGGAAA
>NW_017072763.1:0-258 GCF_001483705.2 Eufriesea mexicana | reverse complement strand
ATCAAGCGTACCTCAACTGGTAGCAGGATGCCACCGAATGCCTGTGTATGGCTCGAAAGTCAATGTTAACCTAACAAAACTTAACCTAACCCAACCGAACCGAACGCAACTTAACCAAAACCTAACGTGTCGCGGCCACAATTTCTGGTCACCCCAGGGCAATGCAGGGTATATTAGAACACAGCAGAGTGGAGAAATCCACCGAATATCAGCGTGCAGCACAAAAGTGAAAGCTATCCAAGCCTAACCTAACCAAAC
>NW_017072762.1:0-258 GCF_001483705.2 Eufriesea mexicana | reverse complement strand
GTCATTTTCGTTTAATATCGTGGTGAGCTTACTTTCTTGCATAAATAAGGAGGAAGGACTCTAATCGCGTGCTATAGCCATTGCAATGCTATAGAATCTGGCACGAAAATTCAATTTCATTGTCCTTTTCGACTAGTATCGTGGTGAGCTAACTTTCTTGCATAAGTAATGAGGTAAGATTCTATTGGCGTGCTTTAGCCATTGCAATGCTATAGAATCTGTCTGGAAAATTAAATTTTATTAACATTTTCGACTAAT
>NW_017072761.1:0-258 GCF_001483705.2 Eufriesea mexicana | reverse complement strand
TACAGAATCTGTCTGGAAAATTCAATTTTATTAACATTTTCGACTAATATCGTCGTGAGCTCAGACCCTTGCATAAATAAGGAGGAAATATTCTATTGGCACGCTATACCCATTACAATGCTATGTAATCAGCCTCGAAAATTCAATTATACTGACATATTCGACCAATATCGTCGTGAGCTCACATCCTTGTAGAAATAATTAGGAAAGACACTATTGGCGTGCTATAGCCATTGCAATGCTATAGAATCTTCCTCG
>NW_017072760.1:0-258 GCF_001483705.2 Eufriesea mexicana | reverse complement strand
TGCTATTCGTCAGTTGAATGTTCGTAATCATATTTTGTTGTTAGCTTCGACCGGAGCGGAGATAGTCCTTTCCGTCTGTCCGTACCGACGCAACTGGCGTTCGTCCCCTTAGGCCGGATGGTAGCGATTCTTCTGGGATCGTCCCTTTCGGGCGGTCCGAAGCGACTCGACTGGAGTTCCTTCGTTAATAGCTCGATAAATAACGTTATGACAAAGTTATATTTTTACAGTTTTGTACATCGTTTCATTCGTCTAGCT
>NW_017072759.1:0-258 GCF_001483705.2 Eufriesea mexicana | reverse complement strand
TCTGGCAAGTAGATGGCTGTACTTGCCATTGGATTGAAGGCGTTAGGCTACTTATTCACCAAGATATAACAGACTATAGATTTTGAAAAGGCCTATTCTCTGGCAAGTAGATGGCTGTACTTGCCTTTGGATTGAAGGCGATCGGCGATCTATTCACCTCGCAGTAACAGGTTATATATTTTGAATAAACCTATCCTCTGGCAAGTAGATGGCTGTACTTGCCAATGATTGGAGGCGTTAGGCGACCTATTCACCAAG
>NW_017072758.1:0-258 GCF_001483705.2 Eufriesea mexicana | reverse complement strand
AAGTGTCAAGAATTTTACGGGGATCTCGATTCCAGCTATCGATTTTGCGATAGGAATTTAAGGAACGACCGCGCGACACGCAATATCGTGATATATTGCGAGTTCAACTGTGGTAATGGTCTTTACGATTCCAAGCGATAGCATGGAAGAAAAATTGTCGTTGAAGATACTTCGAAGTATTATAATTATTTGGAAAGATTTTTAAAGATGAATACGTCATACAAGTGTAGACACATGGGTGGTTGTTAAAATAATATA
>NW_017072757.1:0-258 GCF_001483705.2 Eufriesea mexicana | reverse complement strand
AAGTTGTGTCAGGTTACTGTCGGTCAGGTTAGGTTACGAAATGTTTGATCCGGGTAGCTTTGATCTTTGTGCTACACACTGCTATTCGGTAGATTTCAGCGCTCTCCTCTGCTGCAGTATGTTCTGTTTCGCTCTTGGGAGGTCAGCAATAGTGGTCTCAGCAAGACGGTTTGGGTTATATTACGCTTGGCTTTTTTACGCCGGGTTACGTTAGTACAGCGTAGCATTACCATTTATGCTATACACTTCTATACTCTG
>NW_017072756.1:0-258 GCF_001483705.2 Eufriesea mexicana | reverse complement strand
CGTGGCAGTCAAAGTGCCAGAAGATAAGGGATTGGTGATTTGTATAGGATAATACGTGACAGGTAATATTCTTTCTTAAAACCACAGATGTAGCCGATAGATTGTTAGTGGATTGGGAATGTTGTTGGGAAGCTTGATAATCTTATAAATCAATCGATATAATTTATCAATATACTCGTACTTTGTGTATTCGCATAATACCTCGTTAGAAAATAAAGACATTCTACTCTTCAATGGTACTTCTAAACAGTTATTTCA
>NW_017072755.1:0-258 GCF_001483705.2 Eufriesea mexicana | reverse complement strand
TTAATAAATTGCCAATTGCTCTTCAAAATTGGCAAGTAGCAATATTGTACTTGTCCATCGAAGGTCTATGACAATCGTTATAAATTGGCAATTAATAATTAGGAATTAGTCCACGAAACTTAATAAATTGGCAATTGCACTTCAAAAATTAGCAAGTATCAATGTAACACTTGTCCATCGAAGATCCACAACGATCATTATAAATTGACAATTAGTAACTAGAAATTGGTCCACGAAAATTAATAAATTGCCAATTGC
>NW_017072754.1:0-258 GCF_001483705.2 Eufriesea mexicana | reverse complement strand
AGTACTGCCATCTACTTGCCAGACAATAGACCCTTTCAAAATCTCTAACCTGTTATAGCTTGGGGAATAGATAGCGTAACGCCTCCAATCCAATGGCTAGTACAGACATCTACTCGCCAGAGAATAGGTCTATTCAAAATTTACAACCCGTTATAGCTTGGTGAATACATCGCCTAACGCCATCAATCCAATGGAAAGTACAGACATCTACTTGCCAGAGAATAGGTCTACTCAAAATCTATAATCTGTTATAGCTTA
>NW_017072753.1:0-258 GCF_001483705.2 Eufriesea mexicana | reverse complement strand
CGTAACGTAGCTCTGCCTAACGTGTAGCGACCACTATTGCTGGCCTCCCCAGAGTGGAGCAGAGCATAGTAGAGTACAACAGAGCGCAGAAATCCGAATATCCATGTACAGCTACATAAGTTAAAGCTACACCGTCAAAACCTAGCCAAACCCAACCTACAGGAACGTAACCTGATTCAACATGACGTGCCAATGCCACAATTGCTGGTATTGCCAGAGCTAATCTGAAGATACTAGAGCACAGTAGGGCGCACCCAC
>NW_017072752.1:0-258 GCF_001483705.2 Eufriesea mexicana | reverse complement strand
CCTGAGTCGAGCAGATTATAATAGGGCAATATAGAGCGTGGGAACTAGCCGAATGGCAGTTTAGAGCGCAAAAGTCAAAGCAATCATGTCCGAACTTCATCTAACGTGACGAGACCACTATTGCTGAAATCCCCAGAGACAAGCTGGATGTACTAGGGCACAGTAGGTCGCAGAGAGCCACCAAGTGGCTTCGTGTTGCACAAAAGTCAAATGTATCCTAACCTAACGACACCCAACGTGACCTAAACAAACGTACAC
>NW_017072751.1:0-258 GCF_001483705.2 Eufriesea mexicana | reverse complement strand
CTCGCCAATAGGATCCACCCTGCTTATTTAGGCAAGTAGGATAGCTCACCGCTTTAATAGACGAAACGTTCAATGATATTGATCTTTCCAGACAGATTCTATAGCATAGCAAAGCCTATAGCACGGCAATAGAATCTTTCGACCTTATTTATGCGAGAAAGTTAACTCATCGCGATATTAGCCGAAATTAGAAGTAAAATTAAATGTTCCAGACAGAATCTTCTGCATTTCGGTGGCTATAGCACTCCAAAAGGATTT
>NW_017072750.1:0-258 GCF_001483705.2 Eufriesea mexicana | reverse complement strand
AATGTGGAGCGCAGAAACAGTCTGAATAGCAGTGTATTGCGCAGAAGTCGAAGCTATCCTGACAAAACCTAGCCAAGAATAACCTCACAAAGCGCAACATTATCCAACATATCTCTCCGGGAGCGCTAGTCTTGGCGTCCGCAAAGACGAGCAGAGTGCGACAGCGCACAGAAGAGTGCAGGAGTCCATAGATCGGCAGCGTGTAGCACAAATGTCAAAGCTACACTAACCTAACACAGCGCAGCCTGACGTAACCAA
>NW_017072749.1:0-258 GCF_001483705.2 Eufriesea mexicana | reverse complement strand
ATTGTATCTAGCTTCTGACGCAATAAAACGTATGTTAAATTGGCAAAAAAATTGGCCTGCTAGAGTAGCCTTACTGATGAGTCCACTAGCAGGCCTGGGACGAAACACATATCTTCTTTTTTTCTACCGTCCCTTCTAGCACCACGGTCACGGAGGATAGCTCTGGAGGGACCAGCCCGACTTCAGATAAGCATGGGGGAGGACCCTGTAAGAGGTGTGATCTTTTAATCTACTCAAGGATCTTTAGGAATGTATTCG
>NW_017072748.1:0-258 GCF_001483705.2 Eufriesea mexicana | reverse complement strand
TTTGTATTGTTTAATATTATTTCTATGTTGCGAAAGATATTAATTCTGGATTAAATAATTATTCTAATGATTCGCTTAAAAGAAGAACAAAATTGGTTATTACTTGAACTTATAATGTACTTATGTTAACAAGTACCTGTGATTTGCAAAATATTTATAAATTATTACACTGATCGTTAATAACACATTGTTCACAGCGTAAATTTGTAATAAAAGTGAAAAAATTAATAAATTATTGGCCATTACTTGAATTTAGAA
>NW_017072747.1:0-258 GCF_001483705.2 Eufriesea mexicana | reverse complement strand
TGACAGAATACAGGTCCTCTGACCCTCGAGATATTAGCAGTTTACACCACAGTACAGAATGCATCCAGCATCGCAGAAATGTAGGCGCTGGATTACTTTGCTCACTGATAATGAAAATACGAAGGTAGCTCTAGAATAACTTATGACTAGTGCGGTTGCGGCTAGTGATGTTTGCAATACACAGAACGGCAACCGGTACATCTACCAACAGAGCACTATTGCCGTTCGATTAAACTGATCTCTTAAGCTGTAAACTCT
>NW_017072746.1:0-258 GCF_001483705.2 Eufriesea mexicana | reverse complement strand
ATGGACTGATGGATGTATGGATGTATTAGTGTATGGATATATGAATGGATAGATGAACGGATGGATGGATGGATGGATGTATGGATGAATGTATGTATGCATGTTTGGATGTGTGTATGTATGAATGTATGGATGAATGGATCTATGGTTGGATGGATATATTGATGGGCGTATGAATGGATTTATGGATGGATATATGGATGTATGGATGGATGCATGTATGGATGTATGTATAGATGTACGTATGGATGTATGGAT
>NW_017072745.1:0-258 GCF_001483705.2 Eufriesea mexicana | reverse complement strand
AGAATCTCTCCTCCTTATTTATGCAAGAAAGCTTGCTCACCACGATATTAGTGGAAACTGTCATTAGAATTGAATCTGCCAGGCACATTCTATATCATTGCAATGGTTAAAGCACACCAAAAGTATGTTTCCTCCTTATTTATGCAAGAAAGGCACCGCAACACAAAATTGTTCGAAAATGTCAATAAAATTGATTTTTTCGGCCAGTTTCTATAGCATTGCAATGGTTATAGCTTGCCAATATAATCTTTCCTCCTT
>NW_017072744.1:0-258 GCF_001483705.2 Eufriesea mexicana | reverse complement strand
TGGCGTGCTATAGGCATTGCAATGCTATAGTATCTTCCTGGAAAATTCAATTTTATTGACATAGTCTGCTAATATCGTGGTGAGCTAACTTTCTCGCATAAACAAGGAGGAAGGATTATAGTGGCAAGCAATAAAACTGCAATGCTATAGAATCTTGCTGGAAAATTCAATTTTAATGACATTTTCGACTAATAGCGTGTTGAGTTATGTTTCTTGCATAAATAAGGAGGAAAGATTCTATTGGCGTGCTATTGCCAT
>NW_017072743.1:0-258 GCF_001483705.2 Eufriesea mexicana | reverse complement strand
GTCGAGAAATCCCAAGCGGCGCGATAGCACTTCGGTTATATTATGGCGATGAATGGCCAAATGTCGCAATAGCGCTTCAACTTCAACAGTCGGTGACGCACCGTCAGCTGTCGAGAACACTCGACTATTTTGGATTTTCTCGACATGAAATCTGAACAGCGCGATCGCGCTGCTTGGGACTCTGTTAACCGTTTGGGACCTAGAGACTTTTGGAAGAAGACGGTCAAAAAACCCCAAACAGCGCGATAACGCTTGCCT
>NW_017072742.1:0-258 GCF_001483705.2 Eufriesea mexicana | reverse complement strand
ACTCATTGTCGCCTAAACCACCGCTTGGGTAAACCCTGACAAGGACCGATATATTACCCTTTAAAACGACAGGCATAAGGACCTAGATTGTTTAAACAACCACCACCACTGAAAGACGCTGAAGCTAGCATATACCCCCAATATTATACCAACCAATCAGTAGACAGACGAACCTTATAAAACTACCAACAAAATATTCACAAAAGGATTCTTCCTAAAAACTCCATCACGACCACACCATTATCATCGAGACCCACC
>NW_017072741.1:0-258 GCF_001483705.2 Eufriesea mexicana | reverse complement strand
TTCATTTAAAGTTCTTGCATCTTCTTCCCTCTTAAAAAAATCTGTAATTTCACTTTGCTTGCTCATTCTTAACAGGTCATTGTAAATTTCTCGGTATGGAGCTAAACAGTTTTGCAACTCCCTTTTGAATTTTCGACTTTTTTCAGGGTTTGCATTCAAGAAAAATGACTCGAGATTTTCAACTAAGCTTAGGATTTCTTGTAATTTTTTTAATGTTAAATTATTAACTGCACAATCTTCACCAGTGCCAGTGTCCTC
>NW_017072740.1:0-258 GCF_001483705.2 Eufriesea mexicana | reverse complement strand
TACACGCATACATCCATACATACTTACATCCGTACATCCTTGCATACCCCCATACACTCATCCTTACATACATCAAGAGATACTTCCGTAAATGCATCCATACACACATCCATGCATGCTTCCTTCCATACATCCATCCATACATTCATCCATACAAGCATCTATACATACATCCATTCTTCCGTCAATTCACCCATCCATTGGTCCACACACACATCCATACACCCATGCCTCCGTACATCCATATATTCTTACATA
>NW_017072739.1:0-258 GCF_001483705.2 Eufriesea mexicana | reverse complement strand
GTAGGCCAGAAGCAGTGGTCGTGGCAAGTCACGATGGGTTAAGCAGCGTTTGATTAGGTTAGGCTGGGTCAGGTCAGGTTAGGGTATCTCCGACTTTTGTGCTTATCACATCAATGCTGTGGATTCCTGCTTACTACTGTGATCTAGTACATTCTGCTTGTCTCTGTGGAGGGCAGCAATAATGGCCACGGCGTTTCAGGCTGAGCGCGGCTACGTTTGTATATGATACGTTTGACTAGGTTGGGATGGGCTACGTAG
>NW_017072738.1:0-258 GCF_001483705.2 Eufriesea mexicana | reverse complement strand
TTCAACGGCTATAGCCCGCCAATATAGTCTTTCCAACTTATTTATGCATGAAAGTTATCTGACTACGATATTAGTCGAAAATGTCAATAAAAATGAATTTTCCAGCCAGATTATATAGCATTGCAATGTCTATAGCACGCCAGGAGAATCTTTCCACCTTTTATACCCAACAAAGCTAGGTCACCACGATATTATTCGAAAATGTAAATAAAATTGAATTTTCCAGCCAGACTCTATAGCATTGCAATGGCTATAGTC
>NW_017072737.1:0-258 GCF_001483705.2 Eufriesea mexicana | reverse complement strand
AGTTCAATTATATTGACGGTTTCGACTAATATCGTAGGGAGCTATCTTTTTTGCGTAATTAATTATGGTAAATTCTATTGGCGTGCTATAGCCATTGCATTGCTATAGTGTCTAGCTGGAAAATTCAATTTAATTGACATTTACGCCTTATATCGCGGTAAGCTAACTTTCTTGCTTAATTAAGGAGAAAAGATACGGTTGGCGTGCTATAGGAATTGCAATGCTACAGCATCTTGCTGGAAAATTCAATTTTATTGA
>NW_017072736.1:0-258 GCF_001483705.2 Eufriesea mexicana | reverse complement strand
GCTTGTAATGATGGTTGGTTGCATGGTTCGGTGGATGTATGGATGGGTGGATATGTGGATGGATGGATGTATGGCAAGGTGGATATATGGATGTATGGCAATGTGGGCATATGTATGTATATATGTATGGATGTATGGATGTAAGGATGTATGGGTGTATGGATGGATGGATGTATTGCTAGATGTATGCGTGGGTGGCAGAATATATGGAAGGATGGATGAATTGTTGTACAGATGTATGGACGCATGTGTGTATGG
>NW_017072735.1:0-258 GCF_001483705.2 Eufriesea mexicana | reverse complement strand
GACTTTTTTTGCTGTACGCAGCGGTTCTATGGATTTCTGCGCTCTACTCTCCTCTAATATTTTGTGCTAGGCTCTGGGGTTGGCCAGCAATAGTGGTGGCGGCACGTTAGGTTGAGTTTTGTAACGTTCGACTAGGTTACGTTAGTATGTGCTATGTTTGGATATCTTTGACCTTTCTGCTGAACGCTGCCATTGTATAGACATCTACGCTCCACCTTCGTCTAATACGTGCTGCTTGGCGACCCACAGGCCGGAAAT
>NW_017072734.1:0-258 GCF_001483705.2 Eufriesea mexicana | reverse complement strand
AAATCCATACATCCGTACATCCGAACATTCGTACATCCATACGTCCATACATCCATACATCCTTACATGCATACATCCATACATTCTTAAATCCATTCATACATACATACATACATACATACATGCATACATGCATACATCCATCCATACAAAGCATCCATACATATATCAACACGTACATCCACCCATTCATAAACACTTACGTATATACATCCATACATCCATACATCCGTAAATCCATACATTCGTTCCTCCCTA
>NW_017072733.1:0-258 GCF_001483705.2 Eufriesea mexicana | reverse complement strand
CGACCTGCCCTGTCCTGACTTTACCCTGCCATACCTGAACTGACCTGGCCGGACATGACCTGACCTGACCTGATCTGGCATGACATTACATGATCTGATCCGAAGTGAACTCACCAGAACTGACCTGACCTGACCAAGACCTGATCTGGCCTGGCCTGACCTGACCTGACCTTGCCTGACCTGGCCTGACCTGGCCTGACCTGAACTGACCTTACCCGACCTGACATTACCTGACTCGACCTGACCTGTCCTGACTTT